>NC_060138.1:759918841-760073841 GCF_021461385.2 Schistocerca piceifrons
TTTTTCCATCCTGATTTACGTTTACCATCCTGGTTTAGGTTTTCTGCGATTTCCATAAATTGCTTCAGAAAAATGCCAGGATGGTTCCTTTGAAAGGTCACGGCCGATTTCCTTCGGCATCCTTATATAATCCAAGATTGTGCTCCATCTCTAATGACCTCGTTGTCGACATGATGTTAAACACTAATCTCCTCCTCCTCCCACATTCAACACAACAGAACCCCTTCCCCTTCACCCCAAACATTAACTAACCACTTTAAGCATATACATTTTACCCTCAAACATCATAAAATACTTAAAACATCAACAATTATTAGGCACACTTTCCCTCCAACAATACTCATCAAGATGAGATGAGACTGCAGAGTCAAAGTGCACCTCTTCCCCCTCCCTATAACAAATCCCCCTTTGAATAATCATTAAATTCTACACTATGATTAACACTCAAATACCAAAAACCCCTAGGGCGATAAAAATTCCCATAAGAAGACAAACAAGTACAAGTGATGGTAGATCCCTCCACAATATATAGCTCTATTAACCCCACCATAACCCATTTTGTCTAACAGACCATCACCGTCTAAACAGACCATCACCCTAAAAACATCATCATAACACCCACCCCCAGAGGCAACAGCCCCCACACCAGCGTCCCAAAAGGATGACTGCTCCTCCTATGCTTAGCCTTACTAACAGAGATGTATCTATTTCTACACCCCTGCCCCTCCTCCCAAAGATGTCTACAATTAATAAATTCACTACACTCTTCACGATAGAACAAATACCAGTCCAACACATACCTACTACTCACGCCAGTCTCATGCACCAGGATAATAATAGCACCAACAGCAAGTCACCAACACTACATACACAAGGTCAACTTAGGCTGCTTAACCAGGAACCTCTCTTAATTGATCTCGAAACATTTCCTCAATGAGGAACTCTAGGCAATTTCATCAGCACCCTACACTGGATGTACCTAACATATTCATGGAGGAAACTAAGAAACTGCAGAAATTTTATGACAAGAGCTCTATCGTCTTCCAGAGTAGCATCTAAAGACCTAGTCCTAAATTTCACAGTCAGATCACATCTACAAACAAACAACAAAGGCACAAAATTCAATTTAACAAGTGAACAAATTACAAACAATGAACTAACAGCCCAAAAACTGAAAACAATAACAACTGAAATTGAAAATTACTCACTAATAAACCAAGAACCTCCAAAAAAGCACTGTGGATCAAAGAAAAACTCCAATATGAACACTCAAAAACACTGCTGGAAAATTCATTATACCAGTACAAGACTCTCCAATTCTGTGACACCACACCACTGAAGCTAACAACAATACTATGAAAAGGGCAGACTGCTACTCACAATATAGTGGAGATGCCGAATTTCAGACCAGTACAACAAGAACAGTACAAAACATGTGACCTTTCAGCCAAACGCCTTCTTCTAAAGAAGACGACACATTATGCAAGTAAAAAAAAAAAAAAAAAAAAAAAAAAAAAAAAAAAAAAAAAAACCACACACACACACACACACACACACGACCACTGTCTCTAGCCACTGAGGCCCAACTGTGGGGAACTGCACACAATGGGAGAAGCAGTCTGCACGGTGGGGCTAAGGAAGAAGCTCGGGTGTGAAGGGTGAATGCTAGCAGGGTACAGGTGTGGGACAGAAAGTGCTGCTTGTGGGAGAATGCAGGGACATGGTGGAGACAGTGTAGGGCAGCTGTGTGCAGTTGGGAGATTAGATTGGGGAGGAGGAAAGGGCAGTTGGGGGTGAAAGGGGGGTGGGGGGGGGCAGAAAACAAGAGCAGTAGAGGAGTGGTAAAAAGAGACTGGGTGAACTGATGAAATAGGTCATGTAGTGCTGAGTGGAAGAGGGGAAGGGGGTAGGTGGGTGAAGAATAGGCCACTAATGAACAGTGCAAGGCCAGTGGGTTGTGTGAACATGCGATATATTGCAGGGAGAGTTACCACCGGCGCGATTCAGAAAAGTTGGTGTTGGTAGGAAGGATCAGATGGTGTAGGCTTTGAAGCAGAAAATTGACAAAGTATAATTGAAGAAAATGGAAAACCAACATTTTTTTATAAAAAGGGTTTACAACCTCCCAACATTTGGTTAGAGCAATTTCTGGTTTAAATCAGATAAATCTTGGATTGCTCAGTGAGGATATAAATGCGAGTCTTGTGAGCAAAAAACACACACACAGTGAGAAGTTTCTGTGCAACACTATTCCAGCACAAATACCTAAAGTTATACAAAAACAACTATCAAGAAAATGATTACAAGGTTCATAAATTAAATATAATTAAAGAATGGGATTCACAGACAGCCAAAATGATAGATGAGTCACATTATTATAAAAACTAGTTCATGCATTTTATGTCGGTGGCACATGGTTTTCGTTTTTCATTCTTTAGGTAGCACACTGGATATACAAGGCATACTATATGAACGATCATAAAAATCTAAGATAGTATGGATATTGAAATGAAGAAACTCTCGCAACGTTCATACACTAATGAACAGCACATAGTCGATATTATTGAAAGCCATCAGTGATACAGAAATTTCTTTAAACACTCTAACACTCTACCAAAAGCAACAGATTTTTGCATAACTATCGAATACACACGATGAAACAGATGCTGTAAAACTGATGTGCACCTATGGTAACCAGTAGCACTCTCCCTAGTGTGCGTTTAAGATTCACAGGAAAAGAAAGATAATTTCTGCGGATTGGTATGAATGTAAAACCACTGTTAATCAAGACATTCTGAAGAACTGAAAGGTCTGGAGCGGATTTACGAAGAACGGATGAGCGCAGCCAAATGCATATTAATATAAACTTACAGGACAATAAATGAAGCAAAATGCAACATTTTACTTTCCTTCATTTAACACAACTGCTATTAAGGTTAACAAGTAACTTGCCTTTCGTGACAGGCGCAAAATTTTCTGCGGTATATCGGCTTTCATTCTCATGTTTGTAAACAAATATCAGACTCTCTAACAAACCCAAGATACTTTCAATTCTGTAGTGACAACCTGTGATGTACATCTCCATCTGAGCATCAGCAGCATTCTGGAGAGACAGGCTGCGAATGCGGACTACCGAAGACAAATGTATCTGCGGTTAGTTTATTGCGATGGTACACGGCTGTAGCCCTTAGCCGTTCTAGCAGGTGAACTAAAGCAGTACTTTCAATGCAGTTTTGGAAGCTATTACTGAAATTTTTAACCTCGAGACAATGAGCCCACTCTATGATCGCTACTTACGCGAATCTCATGAGAGGTAATCAGCTCTTCACCACCAAGCGATTTTTGGAGTATGTTTATCTCATTATGTCAATCGCGCTAGGTGTTTAGTGAAGTACTTGACCATTAAACCAAATATCTGGGGTTTAATGCTGTACTGATGAAGGAAATTGTTCTCTGATCTCTTGCAAGGAAGTGTTGCAGTTAAGAACGCCAAGTTTCACAATGATACAGAGTCCACATTAAATTAGATAACTAATTTATTAGGTCGTACATGTTAATGGCACACCAAAGGCGATATAGCAATACCGGTGGCAGCAATAATCATTTATTACTGCGCCCTCTGTATCAAAACCAGTACCGGTACTTCTGCAAACCATTGTGAAATGTGTGGCAGACTATACTTCCACTGTACCACATATTAAAAATTCCGTATACCGTTCACCCATTCACATGTAAAAGAATAACACCATAAATGCTGTTCTCAGCGTTGTAATTAGTCGAATCTCGTCATTGCGGTCCCTTCAGGTTGGTTGGTTGGTTTTGGGGAAAGAGACCAAACAGCGAGGGTCATTGGTCTCATCGATTAGGGAAGGACGGGGAAGGAAGTCGGCCGTGCCCTTTCAGAGGAACCATCCCGGCATTTGCCTGGAGCGATTTAGGGAAATCACGGAAAACCTAAACCAGGATGGCCGGACGCGGGATTGGTCCCTTCAGGAGTGACGCGTAGGAAGCTGTAGTGTTTTCCTAGATCCTTCACTTAATACTCGTTTTTGACATATTGTATGTAGGCTTCCAATGCAGAACTGGTGTCTTTCTTCAAACGTTTCGTAATTCGGGTTTTTCAGCTTCAGGTCAGACAAATCTCAGATCACCCATGCTGCTTTCTTTGTTTATGTTCAACATTCACTGTCGGTTCCAATATCGTACAGGTTCGCATGCTACAGAAATTTCTGAGATGGGAAACACAAGGGGTTTGTAAGCAGACCCCTCTATATATGTACCCGTTAACAGTTCTTGGGGCATGGTACTATAAAAAAACTGGAACTAATTTCCTTTTCACTCTGGGCCTTTTCATTTTTCGAAGATTCCATTGTCTGACTTCAAAGTCCCTTTCGCCACAGGGATCCCCATGTTACTGGTAATGTTCCGGACGGTGTTTCTTATCTAATGATTTCACTAGCTGCATGCATTTGCAGTGTACGTCAAAAGTGCTATCACTGAGTTGCTACGATGAGAACATATATTTTTTACTACCTACACTCACAACGTAGTTCTATGATAATCGCAGATTAGGACTTTACTAGCTGGACAGTGTTCCAGTAATACCATGCAGTGCATGATCATTTTTGTTATAGTATTAGCGCAACTTGCTGTATTAGTCTATAAATATTATACTAAATTTTTGTGACGAGCACCCACACCTAATGTAGCAAATACATTTTTATAAATAACTCTCCTTGAAGCCAACGTTTTCAGTCTGTCTGAATACAAAATTATTATATGTCCCAATGCAGCTGATCGTTAATACCCTTCCTTTCATTTCCTTCTCCCCTACCACTTCATTTACATACAAAATTAATTATGTTAACATCTTTGGCCTGGTACACGTTTGGACTTATAATGCTAACAATAAATAAATACAGTCTTCATCACGAATACTGTTATATAAAAACAATGAAAGATAGTACCTTTCAAATAAATAAAGTGATGAGGGTTATGCAAACTTCACTGATGTTTTTTCTTCATCATTACTTCCATTACTCATCACAATGTCAGAACTGCTTCTTTGTCACCTTTTCCAGCACTGAAACCAAACTCATCTTCACCAAGTATGCCTTCAAATTTTTCTACTATTTCGCCATACAATTTTTTCGCTCTACAGTTTGCAAGTGTGATTTGACAGACTAATCGCCCAATAGCATTCACATTTATCTGCAAGTGTATTCTTTGATAAGGTGAAGACAATACGTTTCTGGAAATCCAGTGGTTAAGTTATAACAGTTTGTAGATTTTTGACACGTCTTAAATCCTACACTTCCCACAGAATTCATTGCCTGTAAATCTGGAGGTACATGATCGACTTCTACAAACTTCTTCAAGCTTGTATCATTCAGCACTCTGTCAGGCTATAACTGGATCACCTATTTCTACCCCATCAACTTCCTTCTCCTCTTACATCACATGTTGAGATAACGTTCCCCATTTCTCGTTGCAATCTTGTTAATTGTCTACATTATCTACTGCATGTAACAGAGACTTCCTTTCTGCAACTCATAGATTTTCTTCTATCCATAAGCTTAGGTACACTATCAAGCTTAGGTACATATCAGGCCACCTATTAGTGCCACATTAATATGGAATGTGTCCACCCTTCACCTTTGTTATTGCTTGAACTCTGTTGGAAACATTTTCAATCAGTCGTCTGAATGTCTTTAGAGGAATGGCAGACCAATTTTTGTCAATAGAGGAAACCCATGCTGACACAAACAATAACAAACTCAGAACTGTTCCTACACATTACACAGTATAGAATGCTCGAAAAATGTGTTCATATCCTTCTGTATCTAGTATTTTAAGTGTGATAAGGGCACCACATCCTAACCACAAAAAACGCCTCTTCCATACTTCGCAGTTGCCATTGCACATGATAACAGGTACAGTTTTCCAGGAATTCACCAAATCCAATGCTTCCATCATATTGTCACAGGATGTAGCGAATTCATCGCTCCGAATCACTCGTTTCTGTCATCCACTGTCCAGTGACGTCACTCTTCACGCCATCTCTTACGTCACGTACCAATGACTGCAGAAATATGGTGGTTATGAGGATCTGCTCAAGCATTATTTTTGCAATTCCCTGTGTATATTTTTTGTACTAGTTGGCCAGTGCTTTGGAAGCTATGAGTAATTCTTTCTGATAATTTCATGCCATTTTTTATGCAGCCGACCTCTGCAACATTAGACAATTCCTGTCACTCAGTATATGACATCTGCCCTGGTCTTGGATTTGCTGTGCTTATTCAATGACTAGTCCGCATTTGAAGTTACTGGGCTCTCCACACTGGCCCATTTTGCTGTTATTACTTTCTAACAACAATACAATGCCTTCTGCTTCTTTTATACTTGTATATAGTGGTCAACCGTGCAAATATGAATGAATTGATAAGATAGTGTATTTCATGATTTAGGGCATAACGTTTGTAATTTAGGGTGTAATCATTATATCCTTTCCAACATGTTTTTAGCACTCCCATTTGCTAAATAGCTGGGATTATCTGGTATTTCAAACCCAGAGCTCTCCGCATGCAGTCAAGTTCGATGATTAGCCCAAATATGCTAGGTTGGCTTAAATAGTAAACGCCTTAGTCCCTTCACTTTTGATGTCCAACAAATTATTACAAATGTTAAGACAGTCTTATCGACTTTTGATTTCCACTTTGATGTCCAACAAATTACTACAAATGTTAAGACAGTCTTATCGACTTCTTAACATTTGTAATAATTTGTTGGACATCAAAGTGAAGAGAGCAAGGCGTTTACTATTTTAAGCCAACCTAGCATATTCGGGCTAATCATCGAACTTTGTTCCTTACAGCATAACGTATACATCAATTTCATTAGCCGCACCTGGTTATTCATCAGATTTTAAGTTTAGGATTACATGTTGGTACCAGTGTTAACAAGTATGCATGACACACTATCGCGCATGCGCTATAGCCAGTTCCAGTACACCAACTGTTGCTGCCGTACTGAGGTCACGAAGTGGGGCCGAGGCTGTTTCCCAGATAAGTTATTAGAATATGACGATGTATTACTGTATTACAGTTTTTAGTTTTTGACATTCTCCATTATGGACAAATTGTAGTTCATTAGCCGGCGGGAGTGGCCGAGCGGTTCTAGGCGCTACAGTCTGGAACCGCGCGACCGCTACAGTCGCAGGTTCGAATCCTGCCTCGGGCATGGATTTGTGTAATTTCCTTAGGTTAGTAAGGTTTAAGTAGTTCTAAGGTCTAGGGGACTGATGACCTCAGAAGTTAAGTCCCATAGTGCTCAGAGCCATTTTGTATTTCCTTTTATTCTGAAGAAGGTTGGGTTATCCCAGCTGAAACCTTGGTAAATCTAAGTAAACATTGCAGCAGAGGCTGTTGTTAATTTAAAATTAATATTTCTGTTTGTTGTCATGATACCAAAAATTTCCACTTTTTCATACTATCTAGAGCTTCTCCAAATTTCACACATATCTCATACAAAGAAAACAACAAAGAGTCCACATAGCTACATGCTGCCAATTACAGACAGAGACAATGAACTTGCCCGTGGCATATGGGCTATGACAGGTTACATGTTAGGTGATGACTCAACAGTGACTGTAAAATTACTAACTGCTTTCACACAGAATTAGTTGGCTTATAATATTTTCTAGAAATTGTAACGATTCAAATTAATAATTACAGTGACTTCCTTTTTTTGAGTAAGTGAATACTTTAAACAAAACCGCATATTTTGAAGTTGATAAAAATATAAGGATAAAAATAGTAATTTGTATTGTTTTAAGTAGTTGCGAAACATAACCTTCGAAATTTCTTAATATGCCACATGTTAAAGACAGTAAATATTTAGCTTCTTCTACAATGTGATCTACATCTGCATCTACAGACTGTAAACCACTGTGAAGTGTGTGGCAGAGGCCACAGCCTATTGTACCATTTATTAGGGTTTCATCTTGTACCATTCACATATGGAGTGTAGGAAGAATGATTGTTCAAATACCTCTGTGTGTGTTGTAATTAATCTATCTTGTAATCACGATCCCTACAGGAGTAAAACATGGTGGTCATAGTACGTTTCTAGAGTCATGAATTGAAGATGGTTCTTAAAACGTTGTAAGTAGGCTTTCTCAGGATAGCTCAAGTCTGTCTTAAAAAATCTGCCAGTTTGTTACCTTCAGACAAACCTGCGACCATTTGTGCTGTCCTTCTCTGTGTATATTCACAATCCCCTGCTAGCCCTCTTTGGTCTGTGTCCCACAAACTTAACCAATATTCTAGAATAGGTCACACAAGTGATTTGTAAGGAATCTCCATTGTAGACTGTGTTTTACCCAGTAATTCTACCAATAAACTGAAATCTGTCCGCCCTGCGTTAACCAAGACTGAGCCTATGTGATCATTCCATTTCATATTCCTCCAAAGAGTTACACCCAGGTACTTCAATGGGTTGGCCGATTCCAACTGTGACTCAGTGACATGACAGTCATAGTTTACTACGTTTTTTTCGATTTCTGAAGTGCACAATTTTACATTTCTAAACATTTGAAACAAGTTGTCAGTCTCTGCAGCACTGTAATTTTACTAAGACATGTCTGAGTATGTATGCAGATTCTTTCAGACTGTATTTTATTATAGATATCTGCATCATCTTCCAGAAGTCTGAGGTTATTGTTAATAATGTCTGCAAGATTATTAATATTCAACATGAACAGCAAGGGTCCCAAAACACTTCCCTGGAGCACACCCAAAGCTACTACCACATCTGACGATGATTCTCCATCCAACATAACATGCTGTGGCCTCCCAACCACGAAATCATCAATACAACCACAAATTTCGCTTGATACGTCATTGATCATGCTTTTGACAACATTTGACAATAAGCATAGATGTGGTAATGGGTCAAATGCTTTTCGGAAATCGAGATATAATGCAGCCACCTAACTTCCTTGATCCAAAGCTTTCATTATATCATGAGAGACAAGTGTGTGTTGGGTTTAACATGGTCGATGTTTTCGGAATCTATGCTGGTTGGCATTGTGTTTGAGGCAGCTCATTACGTTTTAGCTCAAAATATCTTCTAAGATTCTGCAACAAATCGATGCCAAGGATAGTTTTGTGGATCACTGTAACTAGGTGTGACCTATGCTTTCTACCAACCACTGTGCATGGTTTTTTGTTGGAGGGATCAATGACAGATTATAGTTAGGAAAGCAGTTAACTCAGCCGAAAATTCAGTATAGAATCTGATGGGGATTCCACTGGACCCTGGAGCTTTGATCAGTTTTTACAATTTCACTGTTTCTCAACACCACTGACACTAACACTTGTTTCACTCACCTTTTCACTGGAATAATGTTTAAATTGGGGCAATTCTTCTGGTTTTCCTACGTAAAGGAACGTTTAAAATAGAGATAAGCATTTCAGCTTTTGCTTTGCTACCCTCAGTTTGAGTTCCTATCTCATTCACAAGTGACTAAACACCAACTTTGTTGACAGCCAAACGCGTTTCATTCAGCATCTCTCTATGTATGGTTTTATAATTTGTTTTACACTTATTATGTAGTAGTCTCTGTTTCTTTAGAAGCTTCTTTTCAGTGACTGTATACCAAGGAGGGTCCTTCCCAATGTGAACTATTCTGCTGGCTACATATCTGTCAAGTGCATATTCTACTACTCTTACTATTCTTTGGAACTTGAGCCATTGTTTCTCTACAAGCGCCAGCCCTTTGCTGAAAATTTCAAGTTCTTCATTCAGATATGATACCACTGCTTTTTTATCTGCTGTAATAAACATACACTGCCGAGAAAAAGTATCACACCTTTGAAAACGACGTCGATTTTGATCTGATGACGACGTATTGCACCTGGGGGTAGTAGAAGTACTGATAATGATTTCAAAGTCGTCCGCCAATTCATAGCGTCGAGCCATAGCTATGAGATCGCTATCTGTGTGTGCCATTTAATAGGTAGTCCTCACAGCAAGAAGGCTTGGTGTGGTGCAGACGTGGGAAGAAAGCAGTCAACCATACTACAGAGATGCACTTGTGCTGCTACCTACAAACAACTGAGCGAGTTTGCAAAGGGTCAAATTGTGGCATTCCAAATGGCGGGATGGTGCTTTCGGAGAATTGCTACACAAGTTGGACACGTTGCGTCGTCTGTGCAACAAGCTGTAGCAATGGTGAAGTGAACATGTTCACACCTGTGGATGAGGTTCTGGACGTCCACGCAGCACACACATGAGGCACGATCGTCGTGTTGATAAGGGCAGCAGTGGCAGATCATACAGCAGAGATAAGAGGGCATGTGAAGGCAGACATGTCAACAGGCTCTCTTGCAAACTGCTTGTAGCAGTGGGACTATGGGCCCCACATGTTTCTAGCCGATCTTTCACTCAAGTTACAGTATCGATGTGCATGGCTCAAGTGGTGCCGTCAGAGGAACATTGGAAGATAGAGTCGCGCTGTGGCCTTCAGCGATGAAAGCAGATCCTACCTTCACGCAAGTGATGATCGTTTTTTGTGTACAATGTAGACCTGGTGAGTACTGTCTTGTAGAGTGCATAATATGTTCAACACACACTGGATCCTAAAATTCTCGTTCATCTTTGGTATTTACAGAGGGGTCGCTAAACAGCGCTCAGCTCATGCAGAACGTTGTTAGATCCATTCTTTTGCCATTCTTGCTACATGATGTTAATGTGCTGTTACAGCAGGAAATTCTGGCCCACACCCTGCCCATGAAACTCAACATTCTCTGCAAGGCATGCAGCAACTCCTGTGTCCAGCACGATATCAGGACCTGTGTCCAATCGAGTACGTGCGGGATATGATGGGACAAGATGTGATTCATGTGGCTTATAAACCCACAACACTTACAGAGCTACGTGAACAGTTCGAGCAGGTGTGGGATAACGTCTCACAGTACAGTATTCGCCATCTGTATGATTTACTGAATGCCAGAGTCAGCACCTGCAGTGCCACCTGTGGAGGCTACACCACATGCTGATATGGGTCTTTCAGCATGCTTTGATACATGGTACCACTGAACTACTTTTGCTATTGATTTGTAAGTGTTATAATTTCATGTACTCCATACACACTGTTGCAACAGTAGCTCTGTAGTGAATTGGAAACTACTAAAAGGGTGTACTAATTTTTTTCTGGTAGTATATGTGCCTTTTGACTTGTTTCAGTTGCCCTTTGTACTTTGGTAATCATTGTTGCCACAACTTCATCATGGTCACTGATACCAATTTCTAAGTAAACATCCTCAAAGAGGTCAGGTCTATTCTAAAATATTTCTGTTATGAGTGGGTTTTTGAATCACCTGCTCTATGTAGTTTTCAGAAAATGCCTTTAACAATGTTCCATAGGACACTCACTGCTAACCAAAATTTAATTATCCCAGTTACCTGTTAGATGATTAAGGTCTCCACTTATGATTTTAGTATGATTGTGGAACTTGCTGAAAAACAAACTAACGTTTTTTCTAAAGTATTCAGTTACATCGGGAGATGAGTCTGGTGGGTGATAAAAGGATCCACTTATCATTTTAGGTCTCCTCTGCTACCGAGACTTGCCCAAATTATCTCACATTCAGACTTCAACTCCTATATTGGTGGATTTGAGTTTCTTGTCTACTGCGACAAACACATCACCTCCATTTCCCATTAGCCTAGCCTTTCTGTCATAGATCAACTATTAATTGAAGAGGACTAAATGTGCTGTATCCACTCCTCTGCCCTCTTTTTTGATGTGGCCATTGACAGAATGAAGAGAATCATTGTACCAGAAGTCTTCAAGGACTTAAATTGGTGATTTTTATTGAAATTACAATAAGCTAAGTAGCTAATTTCTACACTACAGTCCCAAATCCTTCCAAAATTACTGCACATAAGATTTTTCTTTCAAGCTAATCTCTAGACTAAAGCCCCAAATCCTTCCAAAATTACCACACACAAAATTCTCCTTTCACCAAACCCATTTCACTCTACACCGTTGTTACTGTTGTGGTATTCATTTCAAAGACTGATTTCATTTAAATTTATTTATTTACCTCTATTAATTCCAGGAGTATTTCAAATGACATAGGATTTGTTAGGTTAATACATTGGCAATCAATAGGTCAAAATATAAAACACAATATACATAATATGTTTCAAGTCGGTAGGACAGGCAGCCTATAGAGGCAGGCCATAAGTTCAGCAGCGACTTACTAACTATTTCATAATGATTGACTCTGACATGATGCTCATATTCTAGTACATCACATGACGAATGACCATGTGTTGCACCTTGCCAGAAATGTTGAAATGTCTACTTTTATTTAATGTATCAATATTATATTTTAGTTGAAATGGGGACAACATACACGGTAGTATTTATGGGAAACCATGTTTTTTCGAGCATTTTTTGGCGACTCTCAGGTTTGAGGAGTCATATAATTCTGACCGTAATTAGGAGGAAAACTTCCTTTGCACAGTTTAAAGATACAGCCTTTTTATTTTTGCTGGCTCATTTTCGTTATTTTTTAGTTAACCGCTTCATCGGCGTAACGTCGAACGCAAGATGGTATGACTGTGCTCATCACTGTAACTAATGCCTTGGAGAAAGCATGTATGTAAGGCTTGAACTTTTGTTGCTTACATCGTATGTCATTACTAATGAATAAGCCCCATGTTTGTCAGTTGAGAGTTTGTAAAGCAATTTCCTTAGTAGCTGTAATCCATGTGAGGCTGTGGTGGAGCATAGTTGTCACAGCAGCGTGCTGTCATTGTTGCAATGCACGATAAGCGCCTACACGCCAGCGAAGTTTGGCAATTTCATATTCACATTACAATACAGCACTGCTGAAGTCAGTTGTTACTATGAACGGAGGGTAACAAAAAGGAAACTTGACAGTGAACAGCCGATGTGTGTAGAAGCAACTCTCAATAAATGAACAATGAAATTCTTAGCTGTAAACGAAAAATCTATTAGCTCTTATAAATTTTGCAAGAAAGAACCATGACAGAAACGAAACATATTTTACTCTCTTTCACTGCTGTCTGAAGTCTTTTTGCTATTATTATGGGTAGTCTACTTAGATCAGCAATGGTAGTATTGGAGCTCTTTGTGCATATCTGTTTTCAAGTCCACGCACATGAATCACTGAATTCCTCCAGATATTTTGGGGAACACTTTCCAGAGCACAGTGACACAACTGTTAAGTATCATTTATCTTAAAATCCTTGCTCTCGTTTGCTACATTTTTCTTGACAAATGCCGAAATAAGTTCAATGGTGTTCAATCCTCAGTGTGTCACAAGCAACCACAGAAGTTTAATTTCCTTGTCCGCTGGTCGCAATACACATTCCTAAAGGTATTCTTGTGACTTGAAGTTCAGTCTTGCGCCTTTCAACAGGCCTACATTAGTAAATTCCTCATATTATGCAGAGTTAGATACAAGATCTTCATTGTTGCTTACCATCCATTCAACAGCTGAATCCTTTCTCCACTTTATAAATGGATTTCGTGATATTGGAGTCATCACTGTGTGACATGAATCCTGATCTAAAGGGAATTGCAGATCTGTTTCATATTTTTCTAGAGCGCTCCTAAACCATTCTTTGTAGCATCTGGCATTCATCTCAGAATATAATCTGTACTTCCTCTTTGCCCAATCAAACATGCCAGCATTTTGCACAAACCCATCTTCGTTTCCAGTGTGGCACAATATAATCCTTTTTCCAGAACTGGGCGCCGTTTGAATTCTTTTCTTGCAGCCATTGCACTCTTGAATGCTTCCTATGTGGCAATCGTATACATCTTGTGATGCATAAGCCAGTTTTTGTTCCTGGTTTCCAAACATTCTGTGATGGTCTGCACCACACTAACTCTCATCGGATAGTCCAGTCAATGTTTCACAAGTGTCTTATTTCCCACAAGACCCGTGTCTTTTACCTGCTGCTTGGTTATTTTCTATCAGCGCAGGCTTTTTGTTGAATATTTTGTATCTGAAGACCAATTTTCGAATGACACGCCAAAGGGTTGTTGCCCTCATGTAAGGGAAGTCTTCCACTTCAGTCCTTAACGTTTCCAATTTGGGGTCCTTCCCACTCATTGTGTATAGGGTGCCTAAGGGATGCTGCATTCTTGGAATATTACACAACAATTCGAGCAAATAACATTAATAGTTTTTATTACAAATAAGAGGATTGACTATACTTAACTTGGAATTACAATGTGTTGCCACAAGCGATGGGCGACATGCAATACAAATCAGAGTCCTTTGTTAAATGCAATGTTCAGTTCATGCAAGTTTGTCACACAGTAGTGGATCACCAGTAACTCTATCGTAGCATTGTCCGCCCCGGTAGCTGAGTGGTCAGCGTGACAGACTGTCAATCCTAAGGGCCCGGGTTCGATTCCCGGCTGGGTCGGAAATTTTCTCCGCTCAGGGACTGGGTGTTGTGTTGTCCTAATCATCATCATTTCATCCCCATCGACACGCAGGTCGCCGAAGTGGCGTCAAATCGAAAGACCTGCACCAGGCGAACGGTCTACCCGACGGGAGGCCCTAGCCACACGACATTTCCATTTTTATCGTAGCATTCTCTGCTAGGCCTGTCCGTATACTGTCCTAATATTCTGCGAATACTGAGCCAATACTGAGCGACCGAGGCTGGCAGGAGCGGCACTTATATTCTCCTCTTGTAGATGCCGCCCTGTCGTGGTTCGGTCCTAATCAGTGCATCATTGGCCAACGTCGTTTCACCACCTTCTCTTCTCTTGCGTTCTTCATCTTCATTCCGGCACTTGTGGTTACGCAGAACATTCCTTCCCCCCAAAGCGACAGACCGTCGTCGTGTAGGAAGTGCGACGAATGGTGGGGGAGGCAGGAGTGTGGGCGCATCGCTGGGCCGGAAGCTTTGGCTGCAGAGGACGTTAAGCTTCTGGCTGTAACCCACCATCCGGCATGTGCTCTGGCGGAAACGTCCCCCAGAAAACGTCCAGAAGGGTACGCGTCCAACTTCTGCTGCCATGAACCAGAAGAAGAAGGCGGCGACTGCTGCGGTTTGGGCGGGTCCAGCTCCATCGATGTGACAAGAGGAGGCGGGAGAGGCGAAGGCTCTGTCTCCATGGGGTCATCCCGCAGTTTTGCAATGACACCCTCTGGTGGCTGCTGTGGCCGCGCCGTCCTCTAGACCCGTGAATCTGAATGAAGAGAAACTGAAAGATCATCATGTACATGACAGAGGCGAAGTTGATTTTGATGGCGGCGCTGCATGCCATCTGGACATGAAAGAAGATACATGCAAGTGCCAATTCGACGGACGATCTCGTCTCGCTCCCATCGTCTCCTGCCGCTAAAAACCCTGTAAAAGACAATATCATGCGGCGCGAAGCGATACTTGCGGCCTTCCTTCAGGGCTGGATGCTGAGGAGGATGGAGCGGGTGGAGCAGTGTCCGATGGCGGCGGTCGTGAAGCAATTCCGCCGGAGTTGGTCCATCTTGTGGGTGCGAACGATATGAGGCGGGAAACAGCTTCAGTGCTTGATCCCTGGTGTGTGGATGGAAGTTTGGCCATCTGCTGCTTGAATGTTCTGAGAAAACGTTCCGCCTCTCCGTTAGTCTCTGGATGGATGCTGTATGCCATTGCGTTCACAGACAGTTTCAAATTCATTTGACGTGAACTGAAGTCCGTTGTCTGACGCTATTATTTCAGGTAAACCTTCGAGGCAAAAAATCGATGACAACGCCTGAATTGTGCTACATGACGTAGTCGAGTTCATTGGCACAGCAAAAGGAAAGTTGCTATACGAGTCAACAACAATCAACCAACGGGTGTTCGAAAAAGGTCCTGCACAGTCTTTGTGCACACGTTGCCGTGGCGATTGCGACTTAGGTCAAGCAGAGAATTTTTGTGGCGGAGCCGGACTGATTTTCCGCACATGCGTGACACTGTGGCGTCATCTGTTCTATTTGGGCGTCCATACCCTGCCAAGTACAGTGTCGACGCGCTAACTGTTTCGTACGAACAATCCCCCAGAGTAATTGGTGAAGTAACTGCAACAACACTTCTTTTTGCAAAGCTTTAGAGATCAACTCACTTGACTGGTCCACTGTCATTCCGAACAAGAATCACACCTTTCTGTACAGCGAGGCTATGCCGACGTGCAAATTATCGGCGCGCTACACAGTTCTGTATGCTATGCAAGGAACGAGGCCAAGATGTGCGAACGTGTGTTAGCAAAACGCTAAAATCTGGATCAACTTCCGTGGCCTGTGTAATTTTCTTATAGTTCAGCGGAATGACTGAAGTAATTCAGAATCCTGAACACTGATGTGACAACAGGGTGCAGCAGAAGCGTCAAAGTGTGTCAGGTCCAATCGGAAGAGGTGAAAGCGCGTCCGCATTACCATGTTGAAATGTCGGACGATACACAATCTCGTACAGGTATTGAGACAACAACAAAGCCCAACGTTGCAATTTTTGGGCATTTCGTACAGGAACCGATTTCGTCGATGAAACAACGACTGCAAAGGTGGTGGAATCTGGTGACACCATACACAATAGCCAATGCCTCTTTCTCAATTTGTGTATTGTTATACTGAGCTTTGGATAACACTTTTGATGCGAAAGCAATAGGCCGCACTTTATCACGAATTCTGTGTGAAACCACTGTACCGATTGCGTAAGAGGAAGCGTCAACTTGCAATACCACTAGTTTGTCAGGATCAATGTGAACTAAGCATCGATCACTGAGCAATGCATCTTTAAGTTTTTGAAAAGCTACTTTGCATTCATCTGTTCAAACAAATAGAGGCGTTCTTGCGTTCTACTCTACATCTACATCCATACTCTGCAAGCCACCTGACGGTGTGTGTCGGAGGGTACCCTGCGTCCTCTATCGGTTCTCCCTTCTATTCCAGTCTCGTATTGTTCGTGGAAAGAAGGATTGTCGGTATGCTTCTGTGTGGGCTCTAATCTCTCTGATTTTATCCTCATGGTCTCTTCGCGAGATATACGTAAAAGGGAGCAATATACTGCTTGACTCTTCGGTGAAGGTATGTTCTCGAAACTTTATCAAAAGCCCGTACCGAGCTACTGAGTGTCTCTCCTGCAGAGTCTTCCACTGGAGTTTATCTATCATCTCTGTAACGCTTTCGCGATTACTAAATGATCCTGTAACGAATCGCGCTGCTCTCCGTTGGATCTTCTCTATCTCTTCTATCAACCCTATCTGGTACGGATCCCACACTGATGAGCAGTATTCAAGCAGTGGGCGAACAAGTGTACTGTAACCTACTTCCTTTGTTTTCAGATTGCGTTTCCTTAGGATTCTTCCAATGAATCTCAGTCTGGCATCTGCTTTACCGACGATCAACTTTATATGATCATTCCATTTTAAATCACTCCTAATGCATACTCCCAGATAATTTATGGAATTAACTGCTTCCAGTTGCTGACCTGCTATTTTGTAGCTAAATGATAAGGGATCTTTCTTTCTATGTATTCGCAGCACACTACACTTGTCTACATTGAGATTCAATTGCCATTCCCTGCACCATGCGTCAATTCGCTGCAGATAGTCCTGCATTTCAGTACAATTTTCCATTGTTACAACCTCTCGATACACCACAGCATCATCTGCAAAAAGCCTCAGTGAACTTCGGATGTCATCCACAAGGTCATTTATGTATATTGTGAATAGCAACGGTCCTATGACACTCCCCTGCGGCACACCTGAAATCACTCTCACTTTTGAAGACTTCTCTCCATTGAGAATGACATGCTGCGATGCAATGGAGCTGCGATTTGTGTAGCATTCAGTATGAACCGAATATAATAGTTCATTTCCCCTAAATCTGACTGCAATTCTGTGATATTGCGAGGACCTGGCAAGTCCCGTACGGATAACAAACGCCATGGAAGAGGGTGTACATCTTGACTGTTTACGACGTGATCAAGATATTGTAACCCAGGTTTAAAAAAATCAGACTTGTCCAGTCTACACTTTAATCCTGCATCATTTAACACTGAAACGAAGCACGCAAATCTGCAATATGTTTAATATGTTTCTTCAGGTGTACGACCTGCTACGACAAAGCGTCCAAATAGGTTGGACAATTTGGCAAATACTGTTGGAAAACGGCGGGTCTGGAAGCACTGCCAAAAGGCAAACACAAATATTTAAACAAGCCCAAGTGAGTATTCACTACACGCACTTTGTGAGATACTTCATCGAGCGGTACTTCAAGATACGCATCGCGCAAATCAATTTTTGACACTCTAGCGTTCTGCAACTAATTTGTCCATGAGATCCTCTGGGCGCGACAATGGATAAGTATCAATCACAGTTTGTGGGTTGACTGTAGACTTAAAGTCAATACAGAGGCGAATGCGATCTTAAGCTTTGGGGAGCAAAACCAGTGGACTTACCCACTGACTTGCTGATATGGGTGCAATAACTTCGCTATCTTGCAATTCTTTAAGTTCAGCAGCGACTTTTCCACATAATGCAGTGGGAACAGTTCTGGCCCGGCAAAATTTCGGCTGAGCATTGTCTTTCAGCGTAATATGTGCAACAAAATTGTTAGCTTTACCTAAATCTTCAGAAAAGAGTTCTAGGAATTCTTTTAGCAAGCTAGCAACACTGTCATTTGCATTGAATGCAGACACTGGCAACACATTGTCCTCAAAAGAATCAAGATCAAATATGTTCTCCCATTCGCGTGATTGTAGCACTGTAAAGTCACTGTTCGCGTATGCTAGCGATATACGGCAGCAAAGTACATGTTCCAAGAACGGGAATGTCTTGTCCATTATAAGCCATCAGTTGCGTGCTAGTCTTAGACAGGCGTAGGGAGCGTAACAGTTCATATGTGTGACTATTTAGCAATGTGACAGAGTCACCTGTGTCCAACTGAATTCCACACGTTTCCCACAAATAAGTAAATGAACAAAAAGCTTGTTGGACTGGCATATCACGGAAGCAACTGCACGCTTGCTATTTTTGCTAATGCCCGTTGCAGACTTGGAATATACTGCATTAATGGCATGGGCCTTGTGACGAGATTTTTGTGAGTGGGCTGAATTCTTATGTTTGTTCTGTCGCAAACATGTGGATTGTGCATGTCCTTTCCTACTTCAAGCATAACCCTGAGCTTGTCAGGAGGGGTAGTCTTAACGTTTGTGCTGTGAATAACACCGTAGGCAAGACTTAATTCTGTTCGCCTGTGTAGCCGTTAAGCTAATTGCTTATGCGGCGTGGAACGTTGTTTACTCGGCGTGGCTAGAGCACGTTGCTGGCGAGGAACGGGGCAATCGCTAGCAAGGGACTAAACCCAGCAAATAGCTGCCAGCTCAAATATATGAGCCAACAAAGCTTCGGAATCGTACTGATCTAGTATTTGCATTAACTGCTGAAATTATGGATCAGACTCTTTCAAAATTTGCTCTCTGAGTTAGACATCAGGGACACTGTACTCGATCACATCATGCAACATAGCATCTGAATATAAAGCACCGCAAGCACATTTGAATTTGCTTTTCCTTGTCAGACCCTGCAAATCTGTTACCCACTCTTAGTAAGTTTGTTCTGACCGTTTTTTGCAATGAAAGAATTGATTTCTAGCTGCTACCAAGTTCACTTGTTGATCATAATAGTTAGTCAGCCAAGACATAACACTGTAATGCGCAAGTTCACTCGGAGTGACGTTAGGAAAGAGTTTTTGAATTGATCTGAACATTGCACTTCCTATCGTTGATAATAGATAAGGAATTTTCACAATACCTGGCACATTGTGGTCGATGATGTGGTCTTCAAATTGGGACAACCTCTCGAGCCATTCCCACTCTTATTCACAAAACTGTCGAAAAAGTGATATTGCACCTGTAGTAGATGATGCTTTTTCTGTCGGGTGTACACCATTGGCCAGTAGCTGCTGCACCATGTTGAGCAGATCAGAAATCTGTTACGTCTGGAACGGCAACACCTGCATTAGCTGTGTGACATTAACGCTTGCAGCTGTGGCGCCTGAGCGGGGGGCGGGACGGGTGGGGTCAACAAGTTGGAAGTGGCAATGCAAAAAACTGATGAGGCAAGCAAGTAAAATAAGGACAAGCAAAGAAAATGTCTGCAATGCCCACCTGAAAACACTGATTAGCAAAAACGACAAGAAACTGTTAAGCAACAAGCGGCCGAGCAAAGTAAAGACAATGGAGAATTAAGGCGCCAGCTCAATTTAAATCAATACCATGGCCATCGGGCACTGGGGTTTGAGGATACTCATCGCCAAATGTGGGGTCCTGCCCACTCGTTGTGTATAGGGTGCCTAAGGGATGCTGCATTCTTGGAATGTTATACAACAATTCAAGCAAATAACAGTAATAGTTTTTATTACAAATAAGAAGATTGACAATACTTAACTTGGAATTACAATGTGTTGCCTCAAGTGATGGGCTACATGCAATAAAAATCAGAGTCCTTTGCTATATGCAATGTTCATGCGAGTTTGTCACGCTGTTTATGGATCACTAATGACTGCTGTCATAGACTTCTCTGCCAGGCCTGTCTGTTTACTGTCCTAATACTCTCCGAATGCTGGGCCGACACTGAGTGGCCAAGGCTGGCAGGAGTGGCGGTTATAGTCTCCTCTTGTAGAGGCCGCTCCTGTCATGGGGCGGTCCTAATCAGTGCACCATTGGCCGACATCATTTCAGCACCTTCTCTTCTCTTGCATTCTTCATCTCTGTTCTGGCACTTATGGTTGCGCCAGGACATCCAATATGGCTGCTACTTTTGTAAACTGTTTTCCTTCTTATGACTCTCTGTGTAAACTTGTCCCATGTAAACTTCTGTCACCTGCCAGAAAGATTCTTTGGCAGTACAGGATATGGAATTTCTCTATATTCTGCAGTAATATGCTTCACTGTGCTTTCACTAATATCGAGATATTCAGAGGTTCTCTTTACTGGTTGTGATATGGAACTGCTCATGCCCTGTTCCTTTACACCTCATGATGCGGTTTCACCAAGGCAACTAATTATATTATGGGGATTGTCTCGCACGAGAACACAACATTGAAGGGAGTTTGATTGCCTCCCATCTGACGGAAAGCTCCGATTATAATATTGCAACAACGAACAATGAAATGGAAATATACAATGAAGTGACAAAAGGCATGGAATACTTCCTAATATATTGCTAGATCATTCCTGGCATAGTGCCACAACTCGAAATGGCATGGGTTCCACAAGTCGTTGGAAGTACTCTCAGAAATAGTGAGCCATTCATAATTGTGAAAGTGTTGCCAGTCCAGGATTTTGCGCATGACCCGTCCTCTCGATTATATCCCATAAATGATCAATGGGATTCATCTTGGGTGATCTGAGAGGCCGTATCATTCGCTCTAATTTTCCAGAATATTCTTCAAACCAATTGCGAAGAATTGTGGCACAGTGACACGATGCAATGTCCCCAATAAACATCCTATCGTTGTTTGGGAACATGAATTCCATGAGTGGCTGCAAATGGTCTCCAGTTAACTAAATACAACCATTTCCAATCAGTGATCGGTTTAGTTGGAGCAGAGGACCCGAGGAACCAGTCCATTCCACGTAAACACAGCTCATACCATTATGGAACCACCACCAGTTTGCACAGTGCCCTGTTGACAGCTTGGGTCTATGGCTTCTCGGGGCCTATGCCATACTCGAACGTCACCATCAGCTCTTACCAGCTGAAGTCAGGACTCATCTGATGAGGCCACGTTACTCAGTTGTCTTGGGACCAACCACTATGGTCAGGAACACAGGAGAGGCGCTGCAGGCGATGTCGTGGTGCGGTGGTCGCTCGTGTGATGCCATAGCTCATTAATGCCAAATTTCGCCATAATGTCCTAACAGATACATTTTTCCTGCGTCCCACGTTGATTTCTGCTGTTATTTCACACAGTGTTGCTTGTCCCTTAGCACTGACACCTCCACGCCAAAGCCGCCGCTGTCAGTCGTTAACTGAGGGACTTCGGCCTCTGCATTATCTGTGGTCAGAGGTAATGTCTGAAATTCGGTATTTTCGGCACACTTCAACACTGTGAATCTTGGAAACCTTTCACATGAATAATTTGAGTACAAATGACAGCTCCTAGGCCAATGCTCTGCATTTTTATATCTTGCATACTCGTTACTACCGCCATCTGTATTTTGTGTATCACTGTTCCATGACTTTTCTCATCTCAGTATGCTGTTCAGAGGTCTGGCAACAGAGCATAGGCAAGAACGAGGCGCATAATCAGGCAAAGGGAAGGAAACTGGACATGTGGTATTACTGCTTTATGTGGATTTATGTGCATACAAACATAACACCAATGAAAGGCAACAAAAGAGCTTGCATTTATGCTATTCGTCTTGTTAATACATATCAACATTAGGCGAACAGAGGGAATTGTACATACAACATTATTAACAAAACAGCTGTTTGTAAAACAAAGAAAATTCGCCTGTAAGTAGGGAATAGTTGTATTTTTAAACTGTGCAAAGGAAATTTTTCTCGTAATTACGGTCTGACTTCTATAACTCCTCAAAGTCGGCACTCGCCAAAAATGCTCGAAAAAGCACGGTCTCTCTTAAATATCACCGTATGTAGCCCCTCTTTTAACTAAAATGCAATATCCATACACCAACTAAAAGAATCTCCACGATTCTGTCAAGGTACAACACATCGCTGTTAGTCATGTGATGTAAAAAGAATATGAGCTCAAAGTCACGAGGCAATCATTATGAAATAAATAACAGTTTAGGGAACTATCCCAGAAATTGCCTTAGCTATCTGGGAAAACCATGGAAAACCCAAATCAGGATAGCCTGAGAGTATCTCTATGCTCCTGAATTTGAGTTCAGCATCCTAACAGCTTCACTGCTTCATTTGGTAATTCTCTGTTATATGATGTTTCTTATTTACACACAAAGGTGACACATTAAAAAATCATAGATTTCTTCTTCACTACTCACACACAGAGGACAACCGCTGATGATTACTGGACTACTTCTGATCACTTCGATGTAAAACGTAGTTCCATTCTTCACTGCTTCTCGCACTAAGCAACAACGGATGACTCCTGGACTGAGAAGATGCTGCTGTGTCCCTTGCTTCAATTCCAAACTCCACACTCAACATTCCACCTGAAAAGCTAAGCCAACGACACTATTGTCATGCATCATTCATCTTGACATGTGATCCTTGTGAAAGCAGTAACTGTGTACTGAAATCTGACAAGATGCTGTAGTATCACCTTTCACTTCTATTCACTACTCTGCGTGTTCTAAGAAATTGGTGTAATGTGCATTACTTATGAAGAACGTTTTAGCTGCCTTTTTAAACGGATGTGTTTTAGTAAACTTTTGCTCTTCCTATGGCAATATACACTCCTGGAAATGGAAAAAAGAACACATTGACACCGGTGTGTCAGACCCACCATACTTGCTCCGGACACTGCGAGAGGGCTGTACAAGCAATGATCACATGCACGGCACAGCGGACACACCAGGAACCGCGGTGTTGGCCGTCGAATGGCGCTAGCTGCGCAGCATTTGTGCACCGCCGCCGTCAGTGTCAGCCAGTTTGCCGTGGCATACGGAGCTCCATCGCAGTCTTCAACACTGGTAGCATGCCGCGAAAGCGTGGACGTGAACCGTATGTGCAGTTGACGGACTTTGAGCGAGGGCGTATAGTGGGCATGCGGGAGGCCGGGTGGACGTACCACCGAATTGCTCAACACGTGGGGCGTGAGGTCTCCACAGTACATCGATGTTGTCGCCAGTGGTTGGTGGAAGGTGCACGTGCCCGTCGACCTGGGACCGGACCGCAGCGACGCACGGATGCACGCCAAGACCGTAGGATCCTACGCAGTGCCGCAGGGGACCGCACCGCCACTTCCCAGCAAATTAGGGACACTGTTGCTCCTGGGGTATCGGCGAAGACCATTCGCAACCGTCTCCATGAAGCTGGGCTACGGTCCCGCACACCGTTAGGCCGTCTTCCGCTCACGCCCCAACATCGTGCAGCCCGCCTCCAGTGGTGTCGCGACAGGCGTGAATGGAGGGACGAATGGAGACGTGTCGTCTTCAGCGATGAGAGTCGCTTCTGCCTTGGTGCCAATGATGGTCGTATGCGTGTTTGGCGCCGTGCAGGTGAGCGCCGCAATCAGGACTGCATACGACCGAGGCACACAGGGCCAACACCCGGCATCATGGTGTGGGGAGCGATCTCCTACACTGGCCGTACACCACTGGTGACCGTCGAGGGGACACTGAATAGTGCATGGTACATCCAAACCGTCATCGAACCCATCGTTCTACCATTCCTAGACCGGCAAGGGAACTTGCTGTTCCAACAGGACAATGTACGTCCGCATGTATCCCGTGCCACCCAACGTGCTCTAGAAGGTGTAAGTCAACTACCCTGGCCAGCAAGATCTCCGGATCTGTCCCCCATTGAGCATGTTTGGGACTGGATGAAGCGTCGTCTCACGTGGTCTGCACGTCCAGCACGAACGCTGGTCCAACTGAGGCGCCAGGTGGAAGTGGCATGGCAAGCCGTTCCACAGGACTACATCCAGCATCTCTACGATCGTCTCCATGGGAGAATAGCAGCCTGCATTGCTGCGAAAGGTGGATATACACTGTACTAGTGCCGACATTGTGCATGCTCTGTTGCCTGTGTCTATGTGCCTGTGGTTCTGTCAGTGTGATCATGTGATGTATCTGACCCCAGGAATGTGTCAGTAAAGTTTCCCCTTCCTAGGACAATGAATTCACGGTGTTCTTATTTCAATTTCCAGGAGTGTATTACAGAATTTTTTCCCATGATATAAAGTATTGCTTTAAGTTATTTGTTTGTTTTTCTTGGGTAAATGTAACTCCAAACTAGCTCTTGTTCCATCATTATGAGTGGAACTACGGGTTAAGTATTTATCAATATTTTCCATAATATGTGCCACAAATTGGTATATGTATTCACTTGGTGAAGTAAGGATGTTTAATTTTTTAAATAGTCTTTACAATGAGCCTGACTACTACTTCCAGTTATTATCCTTATGACCTTTTTCTGCAGTTCAAAAGCTGTGTCCATGTTTCATGCCTTCGATCCGCAGAAAAAGATCACATACTTAAGAACTGAGTGTATGATGTATGCGTAGTAGGTCACTACGAGACTTTGGCTGTTACACACTGACACTAACAGCATGCTGATGACATCCTTTTTGTCAGTATTTTTTTTATAGTCACACCATGTTAGCTGACAATCAATGTTCATCCCTAAAAACTTTGTACTTGCTGTACAATCTATAGATTTACACTTATGCTTAAAGTGACAGAGTTACTTCCTCTCTTTGTACAGAGGTGCCTAGTGATTGTTTTCTTTATGTTCAATGTCAATTTATTACACACTGCCGAACTGTAAACATCCTTGAGGGTTTCATTTGCTTTCTCTAATAGGAGTTCTGATGTTTTACCGCTGACTATGATGTTACTTTCATCGATGAAAAGAACTTTCTCTTGTCTTACAATGTCTGGAATGTCATTTGTATGTATTAAGAACAGAACTGGACTCAGTACACTACGCTGAGGAGCACCTATTTTTATATATTTCTTGTCTGACGAATGTTTTACTAAAATTTTGTCCTCAGCAGACGTGTGAACAATCTGCACTTTTTGCGCCCTGTTTTCAAAGTGAGATTGAAAGCATCGCTGTGTTAGATTATATTAATACTTGTTCCATAAATCATGAATACGAAATATTGTAATGATGTGGAAATTGTCAGTTTAACACTAGGTTCCTTTACATTATATAATTTTTATTTGGTTTTTACAATTACTAGTTGATATCTAAAAATTCATCTTCTGAGGAGGAGGAGTTGTCATTCAGAAATTCTTTTGATTTGTTTTTAAATGCAGATTGACTATCTGTCAGACATTTAATGTGTTTTGGTATATGACCAAAGACGTTTGTGGCAGCGTAATTTGCACCTTTATGTGCCAAAGTCAGGTATAACCCAGAATAGGGAAGGCAATCCTTCTAATGTTGTAGTTATGCTCTCTGCCATAATTTTTAAATTTAGTGTGGCATATTGCTATAATTTTTAAATTTGGATTGGTTATTAATAACATTTTTGATAAGTGAATATTTGTATTGAGAAGGTACTATGAATATCCCTAGTTTCTTAAATAAATGCCTGCAAAGTGATCTTGGCTGGCCTCCAGCTATTATTCTGATAACACTACTTAGTGCAATGAATACTTTTTCTCACAATGATTAATTACCCCAAAATATGATGCCATATGAAAGTAGTGAATGAAAGTAGGCATAGTAGCCTAATTTACTGGTATGTTTATCCCCAAAAGTTGCAATAACCCTAATAGTGTAAGTAGCTGAACTCAAACTTTTTAGCAGATCATAAATATATTTCTTCCAATTCAATTTCCCATTAATACACACACTCCAGAATTTTGAATATTCTGTCTTAGCAATAGACTAGCGTTCAAAGCCTATATTTATCAATGGTGTTATGCCATTTAGTGTACAGAATGCTCTTCGTTAAAGAGGTTATATCTACTCATGTAGCTTACCAGTCTCTCTTTCATGATTGTTTCAAATATTTTTGAGAATGAAGACAGCAGTGAAACTGACCTGTAGTTTTCAATACTTTTCACCACTCGTGTATGCTTTCAGTATTCTTGGAAAATACCTGAACCAAACGATTCATTTATTATTCTTGTTAATAGGGCTTGTACGCTATCTATGCAGACCTTCAGAACAGAGACACGCACTTTATCTGTGCCTGCTGACTTCTTATTTTGTAATTGTTGTACTGACTTCCTAACTTCAAGCTCTGTTGGGGTAAACAACATCATTGTGCTTGTTGTATAAGTCATTGTGGGTGCTACATGTGTTTTGGGAGCATTTTGCCACAGCTTCTTCATAATAGCAGAGAAATAGTAATTTACGAAATTTTCTAATTCACGAGGACTTTCTATTATTCTACCCCAGCTTTGATTTATTTGTTGTTAAGCCTTTTCCAATTTTTGTTTTGTATCCTCCCACACCACTTTGCTTTTATTTTCTGCATTATGTATTAATTTATCATTGAGTGACTTTTTTTCTGCGAACAGTACCCTCACATATATTTTCCATACCTGTGACAGTATTCAAAGACCTGTGTATTAATGCAGTGTTTCGCAAGGAACTGAGAAATTTACGTATCTATGAGGACTTTCTGTTACCTGCAGTTATCCATATATTTTCCTCTCCTGAAGCAGTAGAAGCAGCTACTTTCGGAAATGCACTTCACTTAGCGTTTAAATTGCTTTCCAGATACACTTCATCCCAGGTCTGATTTGCCAGTGTCCTAAAAAAGCACATATCTTATGACCTGAAAAAATCCTTTTGTAGTCCTGCAGCTCTGTGGGTTTCGAAATGAACCTATCTTTAGCTTTATTATCTGATAGTAATGAGCCAAGATCTCTTATAAATAGTTCACAATTTTCCCTGTGAACGTCCATATTTACACGGTCTGAAATTGAAGGTGAACTTTTCGAAACCTTCTTAGCAGTGTGTACCATTTATGCCACACTAAGTGCTCAAAAAGTTCAGGGAGTTATTCCTAGTTTCACTTTCAACACGTACGTTAATATTAATGTCTCCACATATTATTATGCTAGTTTTGTGGGCTGAGATCCTTTCAGTTAATTTATTGATGGAACACTCTAGGCTATTCTGTCCTGTAAAATTCTTTTTATCCCTGAATAATTACTGCAACTAACATCCATTTGAACCTGTTTACTGGATTCGTCTTTTAATACCCCTCTACTGTTTTTACTGCACACAGTTCCATTGTAAACTGATGATTCCTTGATGTCCCAAAATGTCTCCTAACATCCTATCTTATCTTTTAGTCAAATTGTGCCACAAATTTCTCTCCTCGCAATTATATTCAGTACTTCCTCATTAGTTACATGACCTACCGAAATTACCCTCAACATTTTTCTGTAGCACCACATTGCAAAAGCTTCTATTTTCTTCTTGTTTGAACTGCTAATCATGTATGACTCGCTTCCACACAAACACCTTCATGGAAGACATCTTAAAACTTAAATTTATATTTGTTTTTAACAAATTTCTCTTCTCATCTTCACTAACTCTCAAAAATTTGCTAAATCCAGATTCTCATCCATTATTGCTGCACACAATAAGAAAAAAAGAAAACGACTAATTACTTTCATTATCACCAGCTAATGCAAAATCAATGCAAGACATCGATTTTTACGTTCTTTAAGTTGTTCAGAATCCACAAACGCGAGTGAAGGAAGATAAGGGTCTAATTTCATGAGGACAAGGCCCTTACAGATGAACTCAGGGTCATGTTAAACTCTAGATCGCTCTGTAAATGGCTACGTCACACAGTTAAGTGTCAGTGGATGGCAAGAGCATACAATTTAAAAAAGTGTTCAAACAAAGTTTCAGGTTGAGCACAGCTTTACGTTCAAAAAGTGAAAACTGTTCTGTGAGACACTTAACCACATAATATTCAAATATGACAAGCACATTATAGCCTCAACTAGCAAGTGTAAAACCAGACAGCTGTTTTTAGAAAAGTTATACATCCTGTAAAGGCGTCTGATGCTGTTAAACAGAGAGATGTGATATTGTCTGCAACCTATGCCGAAGAACAGAAACAAATTTTACTAATTTTTTCCCACCCCCCGCTCTCGAAGAGAACAGGGCGATTATGCCCACACACTAATAAGACCATTAAGACTCGTTTTATTTTTTCACTTTCAATCTCTTAAAAGTCGTTATACGTACCGTGTTGAACAATGGTCATAAATGGGTAAATGAACAAAAAACGACACCACTGCCCATTTACGGGCATTTTAAATTAAACTGCAGTAATTTTCGAAAAGAATATTTTAACCAAGAATGAGTACGTTGCGTACAATAGAACAGTTTTCGTTACGCAGAGACCAGATGCTGGAGACAACTGGGATATACAACAGAAAAGGAGACCGTAAAGCAATCCAGAGAATCTATTTACATCAGAAGCGTACTCTGCCAATAAATAATAGAGATGCAAACAAACATATTAATAATACAGACCTTCCAACTATTTTTTCCTGGAATATATCAACTGCATACCATTTAGTGCTCGGCAATGTTTCAATGAAGGTTTTTGTTCATTCTATTTCGTTATATGAAATTGCTCTTAGCATTACTCATAACGATGGGGCTCTGATTGGAGCGCATTTCTTCCGTTAGAATCCGGTTTTTATTTATTAAATGATTTTTTTGGTTACTCTCAGATATATTTTGTTTATGACTTTTGTTCGTGTTATTAACAAGTAATTTATGTTTTTTGAGGAAGCTATAGTGTCAGTTGTCATCATGATGAAAGAATCTCTGGTTCGAGAGGTGTTAATAAATGTCAGGCGGTAGTATAATGCCTGCTTTGCCCGAAGCTGACGGGCTGGTGGGAAGCAAGATGTAGTGTTGTATGATATTTTGAGGTTGTCATGACATAATTTCCAATTTTCGTGGCTCATGTTGTCGTAATGAGCACTTCCACACATTACGTTCCGCATGCGCTTCTCGTGTTCGGTGTAAAATAAAATAAGGCCTAATGAGATTGTAGGTTAGGGGTTGTGTATTGTTTGTAGAGCTGTTAGACGGTGGCAGCAAAATGAAGTTTACTGAACATTTGAGTGCTCATATTACTCCCGAGTGGAGAAAACAGTATATTAATTACGAGGTAATTTGTAAACATTTGCTTTTTCCCCACTGTCATATCATGGAATTTGTGATGTAGATTGCATGTTCTTTCAAGTAGTGGCGATACTCTTTATATGTGACCCGTTCCTTTCATTGCATTGCAGGAAATGAAAGCAATGCTTTATGCTGCTGTGGAGCAAGCACCTTCAGCAGAACTTGTTGAACCGGAGGTGTTATCTCGCTATTTCGCAAAATTTGATGAACAATTTTTCCACTACTGTGATAAAGAATTAGCGAAGATAAACACTTTTTATTCCGGTAAGCATTACTGTTGTTTAAAAGCAGACTATTGCATGTTGCTGCATATGCAGAACTATTTTGTTTTCGTTTGGGAAATGTGTATTTGCAGGCCCTTCCTTCCCCTCCTGCCCACCTCTTCTCCCCCTTTATAACAAGATGATAGTTATTGGATAGAAGTTGCAGGTCCAGTTGCGTGAATGCGATATTTATACTGGTGCAGATTATGTGAAATGACTGAATCAGTACTGCAATACAGACTAAGAGTAAATATATTATGTGGCCACCTCCATTGTACTCCTGAATGTTTTATGCTTCTACAAAATTTTCTGCTGATAAAATCCATGGGCATGCAAATGGGTTGTTGTGGCAAAAGTACCGTCTCCTCGAATATTCTAACCACCTTTTTGGAAGAAGGTCCGTGCATCAGTGATGGAATCTGGTTGGTTTGAGCACAAAACAACAAATTATGGTCATAAAAATTATTCTGAGGTGAATACATTACAGCCACATATAAGGAGGCTGTCACCCTTAAGAGACAGAACAGATCACAAGTTCTTAAGATCAGGCTATCTCCTATGGTGAGAAACATATTAGTGATGGATTGTGCAGACCAGTTTCATTGTGTAAAATTTCAACTGTGTGTTGTATACTACTATAACGAGGGTTTACCTGACAGTGGTCAACTATAGTGCAAATGTTCTAAAATTTTGCCTGTGTATTGGGAAATCTTATATGTATGCCAGAAGTGATTTTAGTGAGAGTTCCTCATTCTGCTAATGATTAGTAAGTCACTTAGTTATGCTTAGATTCTGAATTTGTAGTTTGTAATTTTTTGCTGCTTCAGGAATGGTTTTTAATGTGAAACTGTTGTGCATGTTATTTGTGTTTTAAAATTGCTTTAGCAAATGGTGTCCACACTAATCTTTGAAAACTTTGGCCACAGTCTATTACAAAGCAGTTTGATAGGCACATAAAAACAGTCATGTGGGAAAACAGCCATGTCACTGCTGGAGACCCACATCTTTGTTTTGCTGTCACTATTGTGAAAAATCTGCAGAAGGATAATTTGAGGTTGGGCACATCAGATTACACTTGAGATAACATTTTATTAACAGTGAGAACCAAAATGAGATTATCTGTTGACACTAGACATTGTATGAAACAACCCTTCCCCCTCCTCCCAGTTCATGAATAAGGTAAAAGTCAGTGTAACACACCAAAGTGTGCGTATAATTTAAGACAGTAAATACCTTTGTTATTGGATGTCGCTTTTTGTTTTCCATGGTGGTGCTCTCAGAATGTATGTAGCATGTGCCAGTTTGAATTTCTTCAGTCTTTATTTATTACTATTTTATAAAAGCTTATGTATTTCGTAAGTAAAAAATTTAATATGTACATTTTGGATGCATGGGATAATAAAGATGTGTAGTTACCTTATGCTGGCTTTAAAATACATATACAATTGTAATTTGAGTGTACTTGATTAAAAATCGTATTGTGTGCTATTAATACCATCGTATTCAAACTGCTACTTTGTGAGACTTTCTTTCATTAAACACATCACATGACCTCGTAGCATAATGGTGTTGAGTGATTTGGTGGATTAGCTTTTTTTACAAAATCACATTACTCAAGCTGTAGTAATTTCCATAGTGTTCATCATACTGACTGTATAAAACATGAATGTCGATTGACTGTACATAAGTACTTTGGTTTTCTGTAGCTATTCTAGAACAGTTATTTTATTTTATTTTTTTTTTTATTTTTTTTTTTAAAAAAAAAGCAACACTATGTATTGCTTCGTCCACTTTATCAGAAGAAATAATCATTGCCCATGGCCTGTTTACTTTGTGTTGGGAAAGTTTACGGAAATACGGAAGCGTCCAATCCCACCCGTCTGCTTTGACCCATGACGTCACAAATATGGCGGAAACGACCATAAACCACGATTGTAATATGGCGCATATAAAGTTGGTACGTACACATTATGAGGACGAAAATACATCGAAAAACAAACACACACACTTTCCACAAAAATCCTAATGACACTAACGGGACAAGCGCGGGAAATGGGGTGTTTTTGGGTGGGGACAAACTAAATATAAACAACTTTAGACACCCACCCCCATACAGAACGACGAGAAAAACAGACATCACAAAACTAGACACAATATCATCTGGAATCGGACACTTCCCTTGACCTATATAGCTTAACAGCAGCTCCCGATCCCATAAATTAGGATCAAACACTTCCCTTGGCCTATATAGCTCAAAAACACCTCCAGATACCAATATCAACATACACAGCCACACATTGGGATCGAACACTTCCCTTGACCTGCGCACTGTTAATTTTATCCATGATATCCATTCCTGAACAAAAATGACAACCGATTAATTTTACTAAAACTACCACACGATGTACAGCGAACAACACTAAATTAACCTTCACACAAAATCGCTAACTCGCTGAAATGAATTCCACTACAAACATAGCCGACACTCTAACAATTATGGATAATGAGCAAAAGCAAACTGAGCCCATTACACCACACAAACGGAAACCCTCAACATACCACCAGAGATCACAAGACGACATCTACAAACACGCCACACTCACAAACCAAACTCAGCGCCGTCATGACGTCACAAACAACAACACCCTTACGTCACGGGTCAAAGCTGACGCGTGGGATCGGACGCTTCTGTTGACCCAAGTTTACTATGTCTTAGGACTGCCTGACTCACTCCAACTCATTTACTTCACACTAAACTAGATCTCTTACTGCTGCACACAGCTGTCATCACTCTCTGGCAGTCTTGTTATCTTACACACTGCAGCTGGGAGCAGTATAGCTCCAGAATTCCTTTGATATTAGTGAGAACTGGAGGTTGTTGTATGCCAATGTGTTCAGAGCACTTGTTTACTGTTGCACTGACTGACACACACTAATATTATTCTTGAACAAAACCAAATAGTCACTAGGTTCTAACTTCACATATAAGAATCCTGAGATTCTGATGTGTAAGATGATGTAATTTTCCTGAATCAGAATTCAGGGAGATGTTAAGATTTGGAAAACATTTGTCCATAATGTAATTCAGCACGGTGAAGGTGAGAGAATTGCTTTTGGATGTACTGATTCTAGTGTAGGATGACACTTTCCCCTCTCCTCCACATCTGCCCTCTTAATTATTCGTTCCAAACTGGAGTTTGGTGTGAACCAAGATCAGCCAAGAGACCAACGCTTGTCCAATTGACCGTGACATTTGAAGTGGGCTGCACTGTGGACTAACTACTGAGTGCTATGAATTGAAGCGATCAAGTAATGAATTTGTGTTCCTTTGCATTGCTTCCCTTTCATGTTCCTAGTAAGTGATAACACATCTGCAAACTGACCAGCACCACCCTGTCATTGATGCATCACCCGCTTGAGTGTTTTATGGCCTCCACTCACTTTCTGGCTTGGACTGTTGCCTCCCACCCACACAGCCACGAGCTATCTGCATTGTCTTTCCTCCTCCATGCAGAGTCTGCTGCCACTATAAAGACTGTAGGGTTACTGTCACCTCTCTTGAATGTGCTTACACTTCTCTCAGAAGCCACAATGCCGGTACTTTGATTACAGATCCTGAGTGATTACAGCCACAAATGTAGGCCTACAGTTATAGTACAAGGTGCCCCAGTTGACAAGCTTTTCCAAAAGTATCAGTAACAGATCACTTTTATATTAGATACTGAACTACAGACAGTGAACTACTAGGGTGTGACTGAAGGTAACCTAAAGAACACTTGTGAAAGTTAAGTCCTTTGTCGTTAACTATTTCTTCTGTAGAAGCTCATGTATTCGAAGTAATCTCACTGGACACTGGACAGTTATTTTGTGGGTATTTGCAGCTTGAGGATCTCATCGTTGGTGTCTTTTCAGTGTCAATTGTGACAACAGGTGGCACTGTGTGGAATTCCTACCTTTTGTTGTCAATATGTGTATTAGAAGAATGCTCTTAGTGGTTATGGGGACTGAAAAACCTTTGGATATTTTTTGACAACATGAGAATAATGTTTGTGTCATAAAAAAATATAGTTTCAACTTGTTGACTCAGTTATATTGACAGTTTACCATCAATACAGCACCAATCTCCATTGAATGATAAGACTTAGCAAGTCACATTTTGTTCTGAATACATGTATTAACGTGGACGTTTGCTACTATGCAGTCACATTGCCGGCCATGATCAATGTCGAATTCATTCAAATTTGTGCTCGCTCTGCATAATCCTGATTCTCACTGTTGCGATACCATGTCAGCATACACATTCCTGACTTCCTGTTTGTTATTCATGCTACAAAGGTAACCATCTTTTCACAAGTTTAAGGAAGACTGTTACATAAATGTGGAAGAATTGCTGAACTTGTATCGACCCTTGTCAGTGGTAGCATCTAAGACACCACGCAATCCAGCTGTTGGCTGTCCTGTGCTGATCTGTTCTCCAGCCAGGACTTAATCCTTAAGAGGAATAGTCATGAGTCATCGGAATATGCAATTTATATAATTTCTTCTGAATTCTGGAAATATGTATCAGCAAAGAATGACACGACCATAGCATATGCATACAGATGAAGAATCTACAGGTATAATAATTTAGTACTTATAATAAATATATAATCTCTGTTCTTGAATTTGCTGACATTTTTCTGTTAAGTTATTTAATCATCTGGGTATAATCTTAGAGTGATATAGGATTTGTCGTCGTAATACAATAAATATAAATAGCTCAAATTATTCATCCACATAGAATATATAAGTATGCCCTTGTGGGGATGGAGAGGTGCTCAGCTGTGGCCTTCATTAAGGAAGCATCCTGGCATTTGCCTGAAATGATTTAGGGAAACGGAAATTGGGTTGGCCAGATGGAGCAGACTCCATCCTATTCTACTGTGAGGTCAGCGTCTACCTGCACTGCCACGTTTTATTGATCCCTATTGTACAATATTCTTGGATTTCCACACAATTTGCACACACACACACACACACACACACACACACACACACACACACACACACACACACACACACACACACACACCGTGGATTTATTGGTTATTTTTCTTTGAATGCTGTTAAATGTAATGTAGATGAGGTAGTCTGAAATACATTGCCCTAAATTTACCTTGTGCTACATTGTGAAGCTTGGTGCCAGAGTCTTGAGCACACCTTCAGTTGCGCATGTTTTAAGGAGGTTTGGCACACGCACAACTAGCGTGACGTAATTTCCTTATGGGTAAAATATGTACAGTTTTGACACAAAATAGGCACGATTCACAGTGTGCACATCTAGCCCTTACCACTAAACAACAAGTTTACGTGAATGCCGCCAGATGGTAGCACACTGCAACAGGTTTTTATCCCCATTTACTAGACATAAATCCTGCTAGATGGTAGCATACTCCTCAGGTATGCCAATTCACTCTATATATAGTGAAATTAGATCAAACGTCAATATATGTTATAGTTATATTGATGTTGTTGTTGTGGTCTTTAGTCCTGAGACTGGTTTGATGCAGCTCTCCATGCTACTCTATCCTGTGCAAGCCTCTTCATCTCCCAGTACCTACTGCAACCTACATCCTTCTGAATCTGCTTAGTGTATTCATCTCTTGGTCTCCCTCTACGATTTTTACCCTCCACGCTGCCCTCCAATGCTAAATTGGTGATCCCTTGATGCCTCAGAACATGTCCTACCAACCGATCCCTTCTTCTGGTCAAGTTGTGCCACAAACTTCTCTTCTCCCCAATCCTATTCAATACTTCCTCATTAGTTATGTGATCTACCCATCTAATCTTCAGCATTCTTCTGTAGCACCACATTTCGAAAGCTTCTATTCTCTTCTTGTCCAAACTATTTATCGTCCATGTTTCACTTCCATACATGGCTACACTCCATACGAATACTTTCAGAAATGACTTCCTGACACTTAAATCAATACTGGATGTTAACAAATTTCTCTTCTTCAGAAACGCTTTCCTTGCCATTGCCAGCCTACATTTTATATCCTCTCTACTTCGACCCTCATCAGTTATTTTGCTCCCCAAATAGCAAAACTCCTTTACTACTTTAAGTGCCTCATTTCCTAATCTAATTCCCTCAGCATCACCCGACTTAATTAGACTACATTCCATTATCATTGTTTTGCTTTTGTTGATGTTCATCTTATATCCTCCTTTCAAGACACTGTCCATTCCATTCAACTGCTCTTCCAAGTCCTTTGCTGTCTCTGACAGAATTACAATGTCATCGGCGAACCTCAAAGTTTTTACTTCTTCTCCATGAATTTTAATACCTACTCCGAATTTTTCTTTTGTTTTCTTTACTGCTTGCTCGATATACAGATTGAACAACATCGGGGAGAGGCTACAACCCTGTCTTACTCCCTTCCCAACCACTGCTTCCCTTTCATGTCCCTCGACTCTTATAACTGCCATCTGGTTTCTGTACAAATTGTAAATAGCCTTTCGCTCCCTGTATTTTACCCCTGCCACCTTTAGAATTTGAAAGAGAGTATTCCAGTCAACATTGTCAAAAGCTTTCTCTAAGTCTACAAATGCTAGAAACGTAGGTTTGCCTTTCCTTAATCTTTCTTCTAAGATAAGTCGTAAGGTCAGTATAGCCTCACGTGTTCCAGTGTTTCTACGGAATCCAAACTGATCTTCCCCGAGGTTGGCTTCTACTAGTTTTTCCATTCGTCTGTAAAGAATTCGTGTTAGTATTTTGCAGCTGTGACTTATTAAGCTGATAGTTCGGTAATTTTCACATCTGTCAACACCTGCTTTCTTTGGGATTGGAATTATTATATTCTTCTTGAAGTCTGAGGGTATTTCGCCTGTTTCATACATCTTGCTCACCAGATGGTAGAGTTTTGTCAGGACTGGCTCTCCCAAGGCCGTCAGTAGTTCCAATGGAATATTGTCTACTCCGGGGGCCTTGTTTCGACTCAGGTCTTTCAGTGCTCTGTCAAACTCTTCACGCGGTATCATATCTCCCATTTCATCTTCATCTACATCCTCTTCCATTTCCATAATATTATCCTCAAGTACATCGCCCTTGTATAGACCCTCTATATACTCCTTCCACCTTTCTGCTTTCCCTTCTTTGCTTAGAACTGGGTTTCCATCTGAGCTCTTGATATTCATACAAGTCGTTCTCTTATCTCCAAAGGTCTCTTTAATTTTCCTGTAGGCAGTATCTATCTTACCCCTAGTGAGATAGGCCTCTACATCCTTACATTTGTCCTCTAGCCATCCCTGCTTAACCATTTTGCACTTCCTGTCAATCTCATTTTTGAGACGTTTGTATTCCTTTTTGCCTGTTTCACTTACTGCATTTTTATATTTTCTCCTTTCATCAATTAAATTCAATATTTCTTCTGTTACCCAAGGATTTCTACTAGCCCTCGTCTTTTTACCTACTTGATCCTCTGCTGCCTTCACTACTTCATCCCTCAAAGCTACCCATTCTTCTTCTACTGTATTTATTTCCCCCAGTCCTGTCAATTGCTCCCTTATGCTCTCCCTGAATCTCTGTACAATCTCTGGTTCTTTTAGTTTATCCAGGTCCCATCTCCTTAAATTCCCACCTTTTTGCAGTTTCTTCAGTTTTAATCTACAGGTCATAACCAATAGATTGTGGTCAGAGTCCACATCTGCCCCTGGAAATGTCTTACAATTTATAACCTGGTTCCTAAATCTCTGTCTTACCATTATATAATCTATCTGATACCTTTTAGTATCTCCAGGGTTCTTCCATGTATACAACCTTCTTTCATGATTCTTAAACCAAGTGTTAGTTATGATTATGTTGTGCTCTGTGCAAAATTCGACCAGGCGGCTTCCTCTTTCATTTCTGTCCCCCAATCAAAACCTATTTTCTGGGGTTGTGAATGAGATATAATATATTAAGTATTGTATTTCATCATACAATAATCCATTTGAGGTGCTGAGAACTATAAAGCACATCATTGCCAATTGTGAGACAGTAGCATTTATTCATGTGTCTGCCATCTGTTGATTTTACTGTGAATCAAGTTTATCTGTGCTGAAGGCCCACACTGTGTATATGAACATTCGTAAAAATCTGTCTCACTGGTTTCTCTGATATAACTCAAATGTGGGATTGACAGTCATGTGCTTTTAGGCCTTATGGCTCTCTGTGCCTCGTTTATATTTGTAATCAAGTGGCCATGTTGATATACAGTACTACTTGAATTTAATCATTTCCACAAATGTGGAGTGTGTTTGGAGTTGTTGGTTTACTGTGCTTGAATTGGCTTTTGTGTGCAGTGTCAACATGAGCTCTGTTGAATCTGTTTTAAATGCTAACAGAAAAGAAAATTACCAGAAAAATTATCAGAAAAAGTAAGCCATGAAGGAACTAGGGCCTCCCAGACCAGATCCATTTACCATGAAATCAAATAAGAATGACTACATGTGAACATTTAACAAAGTAGTGTACAATAAGCATAAGTTTTTGTGTGGCAACTTAAGAATGTCTAATTTTCACCCCAGAAGTTAATTCATTAACTAATACACATGTTAGGTATCTTGTACATTGGCCAAAAAAATTAAATAAAAATGCACAAAAACTCCCACTTACACAAAAATGCAAAATGGAGAGTAGTGAAAGCATAAATATTATTTCATTCTTTAATTAAATATGTACAAAACAACAAAGATCCACAAAAACAATTTCTTCTTTTTTCAGAAAATTGTGATTATTATTATTATTATTATTATTATTATTATTATTACTGTTGTTATTAGTTTTGGCAATGGCTGTAATTGTATAAATATGTTGATGAACATAACTGTTGTACAGCAGATGCTATTAATTTCATACTTTGTTTTTATCTGAATCAAAAAATTGGTGAACACCCAGATTGTATCCTCATGAGCTGCCAATGGGTGGGTGGTGGCATACTGTTGTGGGAGGGGTGGGAAGGATAGTTGGTAGGATATTCCTCATTTCATGACATGATGAGAAGTAGTCAGAACCCTGGTGGAGAATGAGAATCAGTTGCTCCTGTCCTGGGTGGTACTGAGGCATGAGGGGATTGCTCCTTTGTGGCTGAATGGTGGGCCTTTGGGAGGCGGTGGATGACGGGAGGGATAAGGCATGGAAGATCTGTTTCTGTACAAGGTTGGGAGGGTACTTTTGATCCATGAAGTCCTCACTAAGACCTTTGGTATATTCGGATATGGACTGCTTGCCATTACTGATGCGAAGGCCATGGTTGGCTAGGCTGTAGGGAAGGGACTTCTTGGTATGGGATGTGTGGCAGCTGTCAAAGGGGAGGTATTATTGGTGGTTGGTAGGTTTGATATGGAAGAAGGGTCTGATGTAACCATCTTTGAGGTGGAGGTCAACGTCGAGGAAGGTAGCGTGTCTGGTTGAGAAGGACCAGGTGAAGCGAATGGGGGAGGTTTTGAGGTTCTGAAGGGATGTGGGTAAGGTTTCCTCACCTTTGATCCGGATCACTAAGTAATTCATCAGTCAGTCAGAACTAGGTGAGGGGTCAGAGATTCTGAGTGGTTAGGAAGGATTCTTCTAGATGTCTCTAGAATATTTTGGCTTGGGATGGTACCATGCGGGTCTCCATTGGCATACCATGAATTTGTGATTCTTGAAGTTTTCCCGGCGGACATAATGTTCCATCATCTTTCGGGTGTGCACTCGGGACAGCGACAATTCTTCTTGCGATATTTCGGCTGGAAACCTCCCAGCCATCTTCAAGGTGAGCCGGAGACTGAGTTCATAACGTTTGCGCGTGCCTATTTATACAGAGAGTCACGTGATACAAAGCTGCTGAGGATTGAAAGCGCATGCGTCAAAGATATCAAAGTCGCCACTACTGCACTAGTCATAGATAAGATGTATATAGCAAAGATAAACATATAAGTGAAAAAAAAAAAAAATTAGTGCTGCTGTGAATCCACCGTGCTTGTAAATAAATAATTAATCTTTAAAAGTGGTAACATCTGTCGGAAGTGAAGGTGCAGAATTTCTTTCCGAACGAAGGAGTGAAATAAGTGGTTTCCAAGCATTGTCAAGATGAAATCCTTCGTCACGGTTTAGCAGGTTGTTGGCTAGTTGTATTTCTACAGCTTCCTTAACAACTGAGTCCCAGAAAAATGAAGCAGTAGTAAAAATCTTAACATCTTTATAATCCATGGCATAGCCAGTAGAAATGCAATGTTCGGCAACTGCTGATTTGTTAGACTGAAGAAGACGTGTGTACTGCTGGTGTTCGACGCATCGTTCCTGTACAGTGCGCGTGGTTTGCCACACTCACAAGGGATTTCATAAACTCCCGCCTTTCGCAAGAGCAGATCATCCTTAACGGATCCCAACAAGGCTGCAGTCTTAGCTGGTGGGCGGAATATCACATCCACTTTATGTTTCTTCATGATTCTAGCGATTTTAGAAGAAACATTACCCACATATGGGAGAAAGGCTGTAGATTTCACTTCCCTTTCCACTTCCTCATCCTTTTCCTGTGATTTTTCCGCAGTTTTTATTTGCAGGGCTTTCTTAATCTGCTGTTGCGAATAGCCATTTCTCCTAAAAACTGCCTCCAGGTGTACAAGCTCATCCTGCAGGCTATCAACATCAAACACTACATGAGCCCTGTGGACCAAAGTTTTCAGAACACTCGTAATTTGCGACGGATGGTGGCAGCTAGATGCCTGCAAATACAGGTCTGTGTGTGTGGGCTTACGGTATACGCAATGATCTAGGGATCCATCTTCTTTCCGGCGAACCAGCACATCCAAAACAGTAAACAGCCATTCTTCTCTCGCTCCATAGTGAACTTGATGTTTCTGTGAATGGAACTGATAGACTTTTTGGAACATCTCAATTCCATTCACGGAAACATCAAGTTCACTATGGAGCGAGAGAAGAATGGCTGTTTACCGTTTCTGGATGTGCTGGTTCACCGGAAAGAAAATGGATCCCTGGGTCATTGCGTATACTGTAAGCCCACATACACAGACCTGTATTTGCAGGCGTCTAGCTGCCACCATCCGTCGCAAATTATGAGTGTTCTGAAAACTTTGATCCACAGGGCTCATGTAGTGTCTGATGTTGACAACCTGCAGGATGAGCTTGTACACCTGTAGGCAGTTTTTAGGAGAAATGGCTATTCGCAACAGCAGATTAAGAAAGCCCTGCAAATAAAAACTGCGGAAAAATCACAGGAAAAGGATGAGGAAGTGGAAAGGGAAGTGAAATCTACAGCCTTTCTCCCATACGTGGGTAATGTTTCTTCTAAAATCGCTAGAATCTTGAAGAAACATAAAGTGGATGTGATATTCCGCCCACCAGCTAAGACTGCAGCCTTGTTGGGATCCGTTAAGGATGATCTGCTCTTGCGAAAGGTGGGAGTTTATGAAATCCCTTTTGAGTGTGGCAAACGTTACATAGGGCAAACCACGCGCACTGTACAGGAACGATGCATCGAACACCAGCAGTACACACGTCTTCTTCAGTCTAACAAATCAGCAGTTGCTGAACATTGCATTTCTACTGGCCATGCCATGGATTATAAAGATGTTAAGATTTTAACTACTGCTTCATCTTTCTGGGACTCAGTTGTTAAGGAAGCTGTAGAAATACAACTGGCCAACAACCTGCTAAACCGTGACGAAGGATTTCATCTTGACAATGCTTGGAAACCGCTTATTTCACTCCTTCGTTCGGAAAGAAATTCTGCGTCTTCACTTCCGACAGATGTTACCACTTTTAAAGATTAATTATTTATTTACAAGCACGGTGGATTCGCAGCAGCACTTTTTTTTTTTTTTTTTTTTTTTTGCACTCTGCGCTTATATGTTTATCTTTGCTATATACATCTTATCTATGACTAGCGCAGTAGTGGCGACTTTGATATCTTTGACGCATGCACTTTCAATCCTCAGCAGCTTTGTATCACGTGACTCTCCGTATAAATAGGCACGCGCAAACGCTATGAACTCGGTCTCCGACTCACCTTGAAGATGGCTGGGAGGTTTCCAGCCGAAACATCGCAAGAAGAATTGTCGCTAAAGTGCACGCCCGAAAGATGACGGAACAATACCATGAATTTGTTTGTAGCTGATGTCTTCAAAGGTGAAGTAATTGTGAAGTGAAAATATAGTTGATTAAGATGACCAGGAAGGCGGTTGTAGGTTTGAAATGCGTTGGGCATTGGGAAAGGTAGTGTTCAATGGTGGTAAGGCCATGGGCATTAGGGATGTTGGTATAAATAAGGGTGACATCAATAATGATGAGCAGGGCACCATGTGGTAAAGGAACAGGAACTGTGGAGAGTTGGTGGAGAAAATAGTTGGTGTCTTTTATACAGGAGGATAGGTTGCAGGTAATGGTTTGAAGGTGTTGGTCTATGCGGGCATAGATTCTCTCAGTGGGTGCACTGTAACCGCCACAGTGGGGCATCCCAGGTGGCTGGGTTTATGGACTTTAGGGAACATGTAGAAGGTAGGAATGTGAGGTGTTGTAGGGGTCAGTATTCATTCCTATTGTTACACACACTGCACCACCAAAAGATCATCATACAAGGATTACCAACATACAGAGAAATGATGCAGATGGTTTAAGTAAACTGCTGGAAATTACTTGCTTGTCAGCTCCCGTGGGGCTTGCCGCACTTTGGCTGGCAGCTTCGTGCTTGGCTACCATAGGGGCCCCAGCCTTTGTAGCATCTTTTCCCTTCCTTGCTGCATGTCTGTCCTCTTGCTATTCCTTTTCCCATTCCTTGGGGAACATGTCTGGGGTATTTTTGGGAATGTTTTCCGCATTTTCGGTAGCTAACATAAGAACAGTCTCACGACTGTTTTTTCATTCCTTTTTTCCTTTCATCATTCACCTTCTTCCATACTTCCAATACTTCGGCATTTGAGACTCCTCTTTTTCTTCTTCCTCCCTCTGCCTTCCTGAAGGCTGGCCCACATGTTAGACACGTAACAGTTGATTGGGTACCATATAATACCCAGCCCTGGGTGGACAGGTGCACATACCCCCTGATAAAGGCCAGGCCCAGGTATGGGGAGATTACGTGAGCTGCTACCTTCCCAAATTGTCGATTGGTCCCTCTTTCAGGTATTCGGCAGGTGTGACTTGAGGTGTGAACAATCACCTAAGGTGGTTGAGCTGCCCTCTGAGGGGAGGCCTGCATTCTACCATCTGCCACTAACAGCACTGTTTTGCTACATCTTGCTTCATGAAGGACATGGCCTCACAGATATGTGACCTCAAATTCAGCACTGCAGTTGTGAAATCACCCATTGTCAAGGTAACATTGCCATCTCCTCATCCTGCTGGGCAACAACCACCAAACATTTGCCTCCCGGGGCGAAGTCACCTGCTGCACAACCGGCAGGCCAGAAAGGACAGAAGGAATACTCCCGCAAAGACTTCTTACATCCCTCCGTCCAACAAACATCTGAGTCTTCCTCTGTCAATCGGAAACAATCCAAGAAGTCAAACAAAGGGAAACAGTCTGTTCCTTCACCAGCTAGGAGAGTCTCTTCGAAGATAGCATCATGTGATACTCTCACCTGGCTGACCTCCCATGTCACCGGTGCGCACCACCAACCGCTTTTCTGTGCTGGGCTCCACAGAGTTACAGAGGGAGAATGCTGATACCTATGTAGCTCTCATGGAGCAGGATCCTCCAGCCTCTGCACCCTGTAGCAGTGAGTCTTTAAAGGCTGGCACTTGGCAGCTGCCGAGGTGACACCCCTTCATCTTTTCCCTCCTCCCCTTTCCTTGTTATGACTCCCCTTCAATGGAACGTTCATGGCCTGTGATGAAACAAAGAAGATTTACGGCCACTGTTAGAATCACAACATCTGCTTGTTCTCTGTCCCCAGGAAACAAAATTGCATCCTCAGGACCACTTAGAGCTCCAGAATTCTGTCCCAGTCCGTTTTGACTGCATTCATTATAAACAGTTGCGTGCACAGTGTCGTCACATTCTTTGGATAGCAAAAAAGCTAGGTGGATTTCATTTACTAGTTCTTTTAACAGTTCCACTTCCTCTTCCATTGTGTGGTCGAACCCCTGACAGCTCTCTGGTATCAAGATCCATTCCCCAATTTTTGGCCTGACATTATGAGAGACTGTCATAGTGGATCCTATTTCTATCTCCAACACCTTGGGCTGCTGTTTTGTGAGATTTCGAGCTCCTCCCACTATCACCCTGCCTTCTTCCATCGGAAATGAGTGGAGGCGGCTTGGCACTACCCTTCTCTTCTCAGAATAGTGAGTGCTACCACACTGCCTTTACTATGTGGGAGCTAGATCGTGCTCTCACTTTGCCCTGACCTCTGCTCCAGGGCTGGACGATGTTCACATTCAGATGTTGCGAAACCCATTTCTTGCGGGCAAGCACTTTCCCCTTCATACACATTTTGCAGACACTGGCATGAAGCCACTGTTGTACCCCTATGTAAGTCTGGTATGGACAAACACCTTTCTCCGAGCTACTGCCCCATCTCTCTCATTAGCTGTGTTTTCAAGGTGATAGAACATGTGATTCTTGCCCAGCTGGTATGGTGGCTTGAGTCTTGCAATTTACCAACTACTGCACATTGTGAATTTTGTACTGTTCTGCAATTGACCATCTCATCACTTTGTCCACTCATGTCATGAATGGCTTTCTGCAGAAATCTCAGCTGTGGCTGTGTTTTTAGATTTTGAGCCTACGACACCTGCTGGAGGTCTGGTAACCTCCGTAGTCTCTACAAATGGTGCTTCTGTGGCTGCATGCCCCGTTTCATTCTGGAATTTTTAAAAGACCAAGTTTTCAGGGTACATGCAGGTTCTGCCTTGTTGGACACATTTATCCAGGAAAATGGGTGTGCCTCAGCTTTCTGTCCTGATCGTGGTCCTCTTTGCTATCATCACAACCCTATAATGACCTGTCTCTCACCAGGCATCTCCGGCTCCCTTTTCATTGACAATTTTGCCATCTATTATAGTTCTCCACAAACTTGTCTCATTGAGCGCCGTCTTCAGTGATGTCTGTATCATCTTTACTCATGGAGCATCAACAACAGCTTTAGTTTTTCCACTGACAAAACTGTTTGTATGAATTTCTGGCACCATTTGTTGAAACTGCAACATTCCTGGGGCTTATGCTTGATAGGAAACTTTCTTGGTCCTCTCGTGCATCTTATCTGGCAGCCTGCTGTATGTGGTACCTCAATGTCCTAGATGTCCTGGGGAGCAGACCGAACCAACCTCATCTGTTTGTATCGGTCCCTTGTCCTCTCGAAACTAGACTATCGGTGTTTTGTTTATGCATCTGCATGTCCATCCCTCTTACGCCGTCTCAATACTACCTATCATCATGGCACCCATTTGGCCACTTGTGCCTTTTACACTAGCCCGCTTGAGAGTCTGTATGCAGAAGCTGCCGAACTACCGCCTACTGCTGTCCTATCGCCATAACTTTCTCCCCAGCAGATTTGCAAGCTGCTTGTCTGCCATGCATGACCACTCATCCTATGCCTCCATTATTAATAACTCCTTTGATCACCAGTATGAAGCGCGTCCCTCTTCTATTATCTCCTGGAGTTTGCTTTCTACGCTTGCTCCCGCAGCTTAACTTAACACTACCTGCAACTTTCCCAGTGAGTGTAAACCCTTCACCACCTTGGCTTTATGCGGTGGTCCTTGTTCACCATGGCCTTCATTCACTTCCTCAGGACACTACTCCAGCCTCACTCTGTCGTCTTCAGTTTCATGACATTTGCACAGAACTTTACGGCAGTACCTTTGTGTCCAGTGATGGTTCTTGGACTGACTGTGGTGTCGCGTGTGCCTTCATCATTGGCACCAATGTTTTTCAGTATTGGCTTCCTGCACACTCTCAGTATTTACAGCAGAGCTCTTCGCCCTGTATCAGGCCAAGCAGTACGTCCAGAAACACAGGCTTTTCAATTGCGTCATCTGCTCCAACTCTGTGTCCTTCAAAGGATCTGTGTGCTGTGCACTGCCCTTATCTTAGTGCAACGGGTCCAGGATAGCTGTCACTTGCTCACTCTTGATGAAACCACTGTGAAGTTTATGTTGATTTCTCGTCACATCAGTCTGACAGGAAACGAGGCCGCTGACGCTGCTGGCAAAGCTGCAGTCCTTGTACCTCAGCCTGCTAGTTCTTACATTCCCTCTGATGAGCTCTGTGTTGCTGTCTGTAAGGTTCTTCCTGTATGGGAACAAGCTCTGGGTTGTTATTCCTCTCCCAGCAGCTGGGATGACATCCTCTCGGCCCTCTCACCTTGAGAAGATCATTTTAGCTAGGTTCTGTATTGGGCACTGTCTTTTTAGCCATCGCCATTTGTTAAGTGGTGCTCCCCCACCACTTTGTACTCATTGCACTAAACCTTTGACAGTCTGCCATTTCCTGGCGGAAAGCCCCTTTTTTAACCACTAATGTTCTCGGTTGTGTTTGCCATCTGAGTTATTGGCCGTTTTAGCAAACGACGTGCAGGCTGTCGACCGCGTTTTACTTTTTATCTGTCATAGCAATATGGCAAGGGCCATTTAAATTTTAGTTCAGGACCTCCATTTCTCTGTGGCATATTTTGTAGACCTTTCTCCACGTCTGTTTTTAGCTGTCTTCTCTTCCATTGATCGGGATTAATGTGTAGTCATTTTTAACTCCTCTTTTCATCTTTGTGTCCTACAGTTCTGACATGGGCACGTATGACCCTAGTTGTTTTTGCACCCTAAAACAAAACAAAACAAACTTGCATGTCAGGATTACCAAATTTCTGAAATTTTTACTTCATATCTCCCTATGAATTCATTTCTTTCAATTTGTTTTCAAAACAGAAGGGAAAATAATGGAGTTTGAGGTTATACCTCGTCTAGATAAAATTTTCTGCAGGTCAAATAGTGCTTATACAGTTGACATGTTAATTTATACATTCTTCCATCATATTACGTAAATCCCAAAATGAAGGAAAGCTCTCAGGGATTTGGAGTGAGTCAGGTTATGGATTAAAAATCGGAAGCAGCCATTGGACACTGCTTCTGTAAATGACCTAGATTGTAGCTATTATTATTAGTACTGAGACTATTACAAATAATACAGTTGTCTAATAATAAAGACAATATTTCAGTAATCATCACACTCTGGAGCAGAATTCTAATGTTGTTGCCGGTAGACATAATGCAGGAAATTTAAAATCACTAGATATTAAAAATAAATAAATAAATAAAGGATTACCTCATTAGCCACTACTTTTACAATTTATGAGAACATCTGGACTATGGAATTTAAATTCAGCATCATTCTAATGGTTGTATTAAAGTGTCCTTGACTTGGTCACCATACAGAAAGCTGATTGTGCTCTGTTTGAAACATTGTACAAAACAGCATTTGAGTGTTGTAAAGAAGAGACCACTGACTTTTTTATGAGTCACTGTTTTTCTTCCTAATACACACACACACACACACACACACACACACACACACACACAAAAAAGTAATCTGTAATCACCACTACTGTAAGTATTAATAGATTAGTGCTAGTCATAATTTGTTGTTCATATTGAAATAGACACAGTGCCCATAATAATAGCTACAACTTAGATCAATTATGGTGGCCAGAGTGGCCGAGCGGTTCTAGGCGCTACAGTCTGGACCCACGCGACCGCTACGGTCGCAGGTTCGAATCCTGCCTCGGGCATGGATGTGTGTGATGTCCTTAGGTTAGTTAGGTTTAAGTAGTTCTAAGTTCTAGGGGTCTGATGACCTCAGAAGTTAAGTCCAATAGTGCTCAGAGCCATTTGAAGATCAATTATTGTCTCAAAATGTATATTTCAGGATCAGTTTTCATTAATTGATTCAGAGAAGTACATACGGAAGGCATTTGTATATTTATAATCAATATCTATGTAAAAATATGATTTAGCACCCCTGAAACTGTGACACACAAGCAAGACCTAAAACTGTTAAAATAATGTGTTAAATGTAGGAATATTATAAAGAATTTACAGATGAGACACTTTCTCAAATGCTATACTGTCTGTTGGATATTGACACAGAGCAGTTAACATTTTCATTTTTCAATGTACAAAACAAAATGGTTGAAAAAAGTGTTTAAAGAAAAAACAAAGAGAATTTTGATTACAGATATGTAAAACCTACAAAACAAGTTGATAATTTATTGGAGCAAAGATAATGGCATTTTGTTTCTATTCAAAAAATTTCAAATTCATCTCAAATTCTTAAAAAAATACTTAAAGAACATCATGTCCACCTGAAATAACTCCAGCAGTAAGTAACTGCAAGCACAAGTAGACAAGTGAAGAAATTATAAAAACTAATTGTAATTTATGTGTGAATAATCAATTTTATTTAAAAGTTAAAATAATAAAACAGTTGAATGGAAAGTAAGATAAACCCAAAACTTCAATTACTATTTGATGAAAGATGAAGAACAGTGGCATTTTCTTCTGCATGGTGTGTCTTAGAGAATTTTCAAAAACTATCTTAGCTAATATCTTGCACAGTTTTATTATATAATTAATAAAATGCATTTGAACACTATTTTTTATCATTTTTATACCTACCTTGTTTTTTCCCCCAAATGTCCTCCAGATGAGTGCTACAAATGCTGGTGAGGGACCTAAAGGCTGTGTGTCAGTTCTGTAGGTGATGTTGGCATGTGGTGAAGGAATGAACAATTGGGACATTGAATGAGTCATGGGTGTAATTTTTCAGTCCTGAAATGTGAAATGCCTAAACTCACTGAAATCAAAACAAATGTGGGTAAATGCCAGTACTGTAAAAATTATGACATGTGTTTTGGAACAACAGTGGTGTAATCCTTACCCACTGTCAAGTGCACTGTGGTGACAGATGTAAGCCACTATGATATTTTGAAAAACAAGCTCCTTATAGCATGGTAAGAAAAATGGCCAGAACAGGTTGCACATGTGGTCTTTCACCAACACAATGCACCTGAACGTCCAGTGAATAAAACACAGGAGATTCTATGTGAAAACAATTTTCAAGTGCTTTATTATAGTCTTTACCCAGGTCATCTGGCCCTGTTAATTTTTTTCTTGCTCCGATAATGACACATATAGTGTCCCCTCATCCTTCTGCTGTGTGCTGCTTTGCATCAGTAATTTTTAATGATCAGAACAGGTTTCTAAAGAAGTGTTTGCAGTTGCCATGTAATACTCATGTCAGCATTGTGAAAAGTGCTTGCAGTGAATACATTCATTATTTCAGAGACAGGAAAAAATTTGGAGTGTGTCCCTTCCGTAAATAGGAGCTAGAAGAATTGTAAAATAACTGTAAAACTTGTAAAGCATCTTTGTAACAGCATACTTCTTGTGGAAACAGTTATGTCCATTCAAGCAGTCAAGATACAAATGTGGCTACTTTGTCATACTTGTATCTACTTTTAGTTCATTGGTTCATTGTGAATATGATAAAGTTGCTTACTTCTACGTATTGTGATGCCATTTCTTCAAAATTATGAGATGCTTCTATGCACCAGAATTAAAGTGCTCAACACATCGGTCTGGTTGTGCTGCTTGTAGGGTATGTAGTTTGTTCACACACAAGCTGAGGATACTATGTTTATTCCAACAAGCATCCATTAATTGCTACCCAGAGTGTAACATGGAGAGACAGGTGTATCACAAAGGGAAAATCTCCAGGAGCTGAAAGTATGTAATTTATGCAGAACCAAACTACAGCCTACAATGTTTGCTCCATCTTTTGCATCATCCTGAAAAATATAATTAAAAAGTGTACGTTTATACAGAAACAACATACTGATGCAACCATTGTAATGAATATTTGCAAATGTTCCTGTGCAAAGAATCTGTCTGGTGTAAGTTTAAGACCAAATCTATCAGTGAGAGGGAATGGCACAAAGTATATAAGAGAAGGCTTAAAACCATATCCTGAATTCCAGAATGAGATTTTCACTCTGCAGCGGAGTGTGCGCTGATATGAAACTTCCTGGCAGATTAAACTGTGTGCCCGACCGAGACTTGAACTCGGGACCTTTGCCTTTCGCGGGCAAGTGCTCTACCATTTGAGCTACCGAAGCACGACTCACGCCCGGTACTCACAGCTTTACTTCTGCCAGTATCTCGTCTCCCACCTTCCAAACTTTACGGAAGCTTTCCTGCGAACGTTGCAGAACTAGCACTCCTGAAAGAAAGGATACTGCGGAGACATGGCTTAGCCACAGCCTGGGGGATGTTTCCAGATTGAGATTTTCACTCTGCAGCGGAGTGTGCACTGATATGAAACTTCCTGGCAGATTAAAACTGTGTGCCCGACCGAGACTCGAACTTGGGACCTTTGCCTTTCGCGGGCAAGTGCTCTACCATTTGAGCTACCGAAGCACGACTCACGCCCGGTACTCACAGCTTTACTTCTGCCAGTATCTCATCTCCCACCTTCCAAACTTTACAGAAGCTCTCCTGCGAACCTTGCAGAACTAGCACTCCTGAAAGAAAGGATATTGCGGAGACATGGCTTAGCCACAGTCTGGGGGATGTTTGGAGGGTGGGAGACGAGATACTGGCAGAAGTAAAGCTGTGAGTACCGGGCGTGAGTCATGCTTCGGTAGCTCAGATGGTAGAGCACTTGCCCATGAAAGGCAAAGGTCCCGAGTTCGAGTCTCGGTTGGCCACACAGTTTTAATCTGCCAGGAAGTTTCATATCAGCGCACACTCCGCTGCAGAGTGAAAATCTCATTCTGGAAACATCCCCCAGGCTGTGGCTAAGCCATGTCTCCGCAATATCCTTTCTTTCAGGAGTGCTAGTTCTGCAAGGTTCGCAGGAGAGCTTCTGTAAAGTTTGGAAGGTGGGAGACGAGATACTGGCAGAAGTAAAGCTGTGAGTACCGGGCATGAGTTGTGCTTCGGTAGCTCAGATGGTAGAGCACTTGCCCGCGAAAGGCAAAGGTCCCGAGTTCGAATCTTGGTCGGGCACACAGTTTTAATCTGCCAGGAAGTTTCATATCCTGAATTATCAGAAAACAGAACAGTAGTAGGTGATTTGAGGCTTTCCCGGCATGTATACTGTTTTAAAGGGTTCTTGGGTGTCCAGCCAGATACTATCATCATGGCCATGATATTACAGTGAATAACTATTCCTCCATCATCAAGTGATGCTGATGCAGTGGTCTGTCTGCTCTCTGCCATTAGTATATATTCCTCGCAGATCTAGGAATGATTCTGTGAGCCAATGGCATGTTGCGTGTCCGGTGATAGGGGAAGCGGAGGCTGCAGTAGGTGTTGGTGGTGGGCCCGCTGTGTCTCTTCGGTGGCCATGGCGTAATGATCTCGTGTCCCCTTGCATCATTGCTCCTTGGTAGAGCTTAATGCTGGTTTCCAGGCCTCACTGAGTTGGTAACCAGTGTCCTTATTGACGAGGTTGTCTGTTACGCAAATTTCTGTGGCCTCTTTGAAGATGCAGACTCAGTAGTTATTTGTGAAGGCCAGTACTTTTGTTTAGTCATAGTTTGATGTGTGTGCAGTGTTTAGGCAAAGTTCTGCTTGAGCAGATTGGCTTGGTTGGCCTAGGCGTGTTTAGTATTGGTGTTCTTTGCATCAATCTTCCACTGTATGAACTGTTGGCCAATATAGGATTTGCCACAGCCACATAGAATTTTGTATATGCCCACTTTCTTGAGACCGACATAGTCTTTCATCGTTCCTAATAAGACATGCATCTTAGCCAGTGGTCAGAAGCCTGTGTCGATCGTGTGGCGCCACAGTAGCCTCCCTACTTTGGACAACACAATGCCTGCAAAAGGTAAAAATGGCAGGCATTCTTTCTATTCATCCATCTCTTTTTCATCTTGATACCTACTGCATTTCTGTTTTGGAAGGTCCTTTGTATTTGGGGGTTGCTGTATCTTTCTTGCAGAACACAGTCTGCAGGTGTTTGAGTTCCGTTGATAGGTTCTGTTCATCCAAGATCGTATGTGCTCTGCGCATCAAGGTGTTCAACACTCTGTTTAGCTGACCCAGATGGTGGCAGATCGAAGCACCATAGAGATACAGGTCAATGTGTGTGGCATTAGAGTACACACTGTGAGCTAGCAAGCCATCTGACCTGCACTGCACCAGGACATCAAGAAAGGGTATTTTCCATCTTTCTCAATTTCCATAGTGAACTGTATGCTATTGTGGATGAATTTAGATATTGTAGAAATATTTTTAGTTGATCCCTACCTGGCCAGATTACAAATGCGTTGTTGACACACATTGGAAGAAACATACAGGATTCAGTTTGGCAGTTTCAGGGCTACTTCTTCGAAACTCTCCTTCAATAGGTTGACTACCACTGGAGAGAGAGGTCTCCCCATGGCCACTCTGTCGGTCTGCTCGTAGTATTGGCCATTAAAGACAGAGTATATCAATAGTAACACATGCCTGAAAAGTGTCAGTTCTGCCCCGAATTTCTCACTGATTAAATTGACAGAATCTTCCAGGGGGACTCGTGTCATTATTTACTGTGATGTATGGTCAGTCATCATATAGTCCTGCTATTAATTTCCAAGCAGCTCCTTAGTCACTCACAGAAGGTCAATAAAGACCATAGGATTTTCTACACACATTGCCTGGTATATTAAATTTTAAATCCTGCAAAGATTAGAGGAGATACATCAAAATGAGTAATATACTCTGTTAATATAAAATTGTGGCTAATAAGGGGAGCAGTATTCTATAATTAGCAGGTTTTTGCCTGAGAAATAAATTATATTTACAGAACTAGCCTTTTCCCCACAGCTTCACCTGCGTTTGCATTTGACACATGTATTGAATATACTTCTCCCCCCCCCCCCCCCCCCCCCCACATACACTCTCTGTGTCTACCTCTTTGCGTCCACCTGTAACTCCTATTTCCTCCTCCCCACTCTTCATTTCCGCACCACCTATCTCTGGCCATATCTTCCTCCCCCTCTCTCTCTGACTGCATCGTACTTCCCCTCACTCTTTCCATCTCTGCCGTCCCCTCTACACCTTCCACCATCCTCATGCATCCCCCCATCCACCCCTCTCTCTGTCTATTTCCTCCTCCCCATTGCCCTGTACACCCCGTCCTCTATCCATCTTAATCTGTCCCCGGCCACACTCATCAGCACTTGTAGCCCCTGTGATACAGCTCAACAAAAGGCTGATGTGCTCCCATAACACACCTCTGCTGCTAGGCAGGCTACACATCAGGGGGTTGAAAATCACTTCTTTGTCCCTGACATACAAGTCACCATGTAAAGGAAGACCAATACTACTACCACACAACTGCCTGTCACGCAGGGCAGCCTACATGTCGGGGCCTGGAAAATCATTTCTTGCCCCTGGTATGTAGGTTGCCCTGCAAAGCAAGTTGATTCGCCAGCCTGTTCTGCTCCCAAACAAAATGCCTGTCATGCAGGGTAACCTATATGACAGGGGCTATAAAAACTCATTTTCACCTGGATCTCCACACATATTCTCCTATTGGAGCTAGGAGGTTATAAACACCACAGTACTGATACTCGTGAGACTTGCTGTTTCTTTGTTAAATTTGGTTGAAATTGACCCAGGGCTTTCGGAGGAGATTTTGGACATACACACCTACACAAAGCTAATGACCAGTGACATCCAGTTTAAATTATCGGTTTGTTCTTCATGAACCCTTCCACCAACTAGTAAAAGTATCAGGTTAATATTTAGCTTTTTTCCAGTGCACCTAGTTTCTTGTTCACAATGTTTTGTCTTTCAGTCAATTGAAGAGTTTCATTCCCATATACTGGGGAGTCTGAAGACACAATTTTCACCATTGAACAAGAAGCATGAAATTCATTATTTCCTGTACTTTATAAATGATCACAATGATTTTCAGAATAAGTCTCATTTGCTGTAAAAGGAGATGATTGGCTCATAGACCTATAGGAAGTGGAATTTTTAAAATTCAAGGTTTTTAAGTAATGGGCAGTTTGAATACTTTGGATGTGCTGAACATTGTTTCTGATTACTTTTTTGTGGAGCTTCAGTATTCTTTATATGTAGCTAGTGCTCCTCTCAAAAACTTTGCCATACCTTATTAGTGATTTAAAAATCACTGTGGTGTGCAATTTCCTGTCTATCCAGACCAGTGGCACTAAATAGTAAGCACACTGAACAAAAAAAGTAGTCTCCCTGTGGAGAGATCAGACTAAAACTATGTAAATCCACTTCTATGCTTGATAATGGCCTCAAATTGGCGTGGAAGAGAGCCTACAAGTTTCTTCAGGTAGATGATATCCATCTGAACCCTCTCAGTAATGATTAGATCCTTAATACTGGGCATTTTAGTGGACAAGTCGAGGTGCGATAAGGTACCTGAGTGTTTGCCAAACCAAGAATGCTTGTATGCAGGTCTGTGAACACAGCTATTGTCATCTTGTAAGGTAGGACTGTCCATAGTACATTTACCATGAAGGTGTGAAAGGAGAAGCAGCACAAGTTGAAATAAACATCTTGGTGTATTTTCAAGCAAATCACCACCTTCAAACCATCTACAGCCGGAACAACACCTTTCACATGCTGTGGTCTAAATACCTTATTGATCCTTTAGTGCATTCTCTGCACTTTATTGTGTGAAAAAGACACAAAATTGTGATTTGTGACCTCACTACATTCGGTTACACTCTCCAGTTTGTGTTTTGTTTGGCCTGTTGAAAGCAGAGTGGCCACTTGTCTTTAAAATTGGGAATTCTCAAGGGTACTGAATTTATTGGAAATCTTGGGGAATTACGAAAGGCTTACTACATTCTGAGAGACTCCTGGGGGGTAGAACTGTTTGTTGACGTAAAGTTGTTTTGAGCTTTTGTTACAAATCACTCTGAGATTCTGATTAAAAAATAATTAGTCTTGGGTAATGTAAGGAAACACAAAGTTGGGCACTCTACTTCTGTGATGTTTGTTGCTTGATCGCTGGTAGCTCTGAAGAATTAGAGTTGAGCAAATCAGTTGATATAATCTGCCTCTCTGAGCATCATGTGACCACTGGTATAGATATGTTAAATGTTACACGATTCAAGATAGCTTCTTACTTCTGTAGAGAAAATGTGGACACAGGAGAGGTTGTCACATCTGTCAGAAACTGTTTTGATTTTAAGAATATTGATATTAATAAATTGAAGCTTGTGCAGCAGTAGTAGTATTTATAAGAAGTCCTTTATAATAGTAAATATATACAGATCAGATTCAGGCAGCTTTAACATCTTCATAAAAAATCTGGAATCTCTGTTGTCCCATCTCACACTAAAAAAACAAGGAATTACTTGTTGCTGGTGATTTTAATGTAAATTTATTGAAAAGCTCTGTCAGTGAACAGTTATTCCAATCTTATCATTCAATTTTGTTCCTAATTTGAACTTTGCAACTAGGATATATAAATGTTCTGAGACTGCTATTGATAATATCTTCATAGACAAATCTAGGCAAAAAAGTCATATCACAAAAACAATAGTAAATGGGCTATGATCATGACATGCAGCACTTGTGTTGAATGTTGAAACTTGTCATGATAAAAAAATCTATAAAATCCAAGTACAGAAGGGCAATAAAGCAGCCATGAACTGAATAGATGTTAACAATACTTCTGACTCAAATGGAAAATACAAAGCATTCCTTAATACAGTTACTTCTACTTCTGAAAATTGATTTCCCTTAAAGGTAACTCAAATCACACAAAAGTCAAAAAATAAACCGTGGATTTCACAAGGAATAAAGATATCATGTGGTACAAAAAGGAGACTGTATCTACTGTCCAGGAGCAACTCTGACGTTAGCATTGTAATGCACTACAAAGAACACTGCAAAATATCGAAGGAAATAATCCAGAAATTCAAGCAGCCTTATTATGAGAAAAAGATAATTACATAGGGCAACAAAATAAAAACTGTATGGAATATAGTAAAGACAGACAGGTGGGGCCAAAAAGGAAGAGGAAAAAATAGCTCTAAAAATAATTGAGACTTAATTAACAAGTGCATGTAGTGTTGCAAACCTCTTAAACAAGTACTTAATTTCTGTTACTGACAGCTTGGGGTTATCAGGTTCAGTGAACATTGCAATGGAGTATCTTTGAACATTGCAATGGAGTATCTGAGACCAACCTTTAAAAATAACTTCAGTAAAATGGAAATGATACTCACATCTCCCAAAGAAGTAGCATCCATCATAAAATCCTTAAAATCTAAGTATTCTAGTGGGTATGATGACTTGTCAATGAAGTTAATCAAAGAGTGCTCATGCGAGTTGAGTTCTATCTTTAGTTATTTGTGTCATCAATCTATCAGTGGAACATTTCCAGGCTGGCTAAGATATGCTGAAGTTAAGCCTCTGTACAAGAAGGGGGATAAAGTGATATCATCAAACTATCAACCAATTTCACTTTTGTTAGATTTCTCAAAAATATTTGAAAAGGTTGTGTTAAAGTGTCTCCTTAAGCATCTGACAGCAAATAATATATTGTCCAAGTCTCAGTTTGGGTTTCTCAAGGGTCCTGATGTAGAGAAAGCTATTTCCACTACAGTGGGAATGTATTTAATTCAGTAGATAATAAATGCTAGGCTACTGCCATTTTCTGTGACCTGTCAAAAGCCTCTGACTGTGTGAACCATATCATTCTCTTAAGTAAATTAGAATATTATGGCATTACTGGCAATGCCGCGAAGTGATTTGAGTCTTGCCGAACTAACAGGAAACAAAAGGTGTCATTGAGAAATTCCTGTGCAGTAAGCAGTCTGTCTTCATCTGATTGGGAACTAATTAGGAACTAATTACATGTGGTATTCCTCCAGGTTCCATCTTGGGTCTGTTGCTTTTTCTTGTGTACATTAATGATCTCTCATCTGTTACATTGCCAGATGCTAAGTTAATTTTGTTTGCAGATGGCACAAACATTGCAATATACAGCAAGTCAAATACAGATTTACAAATAGTTGCTAATCAAATTTTCACTGACATTAATAAATGGTTTAAAGCTAATTCACTGTCATTAAACTTTGAAAAGACCCACTATATGCAGTTCAGAACCTGTAATAGATTTCCTTCCAGCATGTTTATAACACATGAAGACACGCAGATCGAAGAGGTTGACAGTGTTAAATTTCTGGGATTATTACTCGATAATAAATTCAGTTGGGAAGGGCATATCACAGAATTGCTTAAGCACCTAAACATGTCTGTATTTACAGAGAGAATGATGTCAGATGTAGGAGATATAAATATATAAAAAACAACCTTGCATACCTTGCTTACTTTCATTCTATGCCATTGTTGTTGTTGTTGTTGTGGTCTTCAGTCCTGAGACTGGTTTGATGCAGCTCTCCATGCTACTCTATCCTGTGCAAGCTTCTTCATCTCCCAGTACCTACTGCAACCTACATCCTTCTGAATCTGCTTAGTGTATTCATCTCTTGGTCTCCCTCTATGATTTTTGCCCTCCACGGTGCCCTCCAATGCTAAATTTGTGATCCCTTGATGCCTCAAAACATGTCCTACCAACCGATCCCTTCTTCTAGTCAAGGTGTGCCACAAACTTCTCTTCTCCCCAATCCTATTCAATACCTCCTCATTAGTTACGTGATCTACCCACCTTATCTTCAGCATTCTTCTGTAGCACCACATTTCGAAAGCTTCTATTCTCTTCTTGTCCAAACTATTAACCGTCCATGATTCACTTCGTACATGGCTACACTCCATACAAATACTTTCAGAAACGACTTCCTGACACTTAAATCTATACTCGATGTTAACAAATTTCTCTTCTTGAGAAACGCTTTCCTTGCCATTGCCAGTCTACATATTATATCCTCTCTACTTCGACCATCATCAGTTATTTTACTCCCTAAATAGCAAATCTCCTTTACTACTTTAAGTGTCTCATTTCCTAATCTAATTCCCTCAGCATCACCCGACTTAATTTGACTTCATTCCATTATCCTCGTTTTGCTTTTGTTGATGTTCATCTTATATCCTCCTTTCAAGACACTGTCCATTCCGTTCAACTGCTCTTCCAAGTCCTTTGCTGTGTCTGACAGAATTACAATGTCATCAGCGAACCTCAAAGTTTTTACTTCTTGTCCATGAATTTTAATACCTACTCTGAATTTTTCTTTTGTTTCCTTTACTGCTTGCACAATATACAGATTGAATAACATCGGGGGGAGGCTACAACCCTGTCTCACTCCTTTCCCAACCACTGCTTCCCTTTCATGCCCCTCGACTCTTATAACTGCCATCTGGTTTCTGTACAAATTGTAAATAGCCTTTCGCTCCCTGTATTTTACCCCTGCCACCTTCAGAATTTGAAAGAGAGTATTCCAGTTAACATTGTCAAAAGCTTTCTCTAAGTCTACAAATGCTAGAAACGTAGGTTTGCCTTTTCTTAATCTTTCTTCTAAGATAAGTCGTAAGGTCAGTATTGCCTCACGTGTTCCAACATTTCTATGTCACATGGGATCATATTCTGGGTTAACTCATCAAACCAAGAAAAAGTTTTTATCATGCAAAAGTGTGTAATAAGAATCATTTGTGGTGTAAATTCAAGAACATCATGTAGAAACCTGTTCAAGGAACTTTGTATTCTAACCACTGCTTCTTATTATATTTATTCCTTAATTAAATTTGTTGCAAGTGATATATCTCTGTTTCCAACCAATAGCTCAATGCAGAGGATCAGTATTAAGAATAAGAACACACTTCACAAAAACCTAAAATCACTTACCTTGGTCCAAAAACGAGGCCAATATTCAGTAACATACATTTTCAATAGAATGCGAGAAACCATTAAAAACGTGGTTTCAGATAAAGCACAGTTTAAACAGAGTTTGAAAAACTCTTTAATAGGCAACTCCTTCTACTCTACAGATGAATATCTCAACAGAGTCTTAGATTTCAGTTTTGACAGCACTTGGCCACAACAATCAGGATTAAGTATTTTGTATATGATAAATTTCTTAAAAGTGCATAACAATGTTTTATTCTGACAACGTCTTAATTCTGTAAATATTAGCAGTTCCAACTCTCCTGACAAATAACTAGGGTAGTAAGTGTTATATTCAGATGTTTTATGTTTTTTATGTTATAAAACTTTGTGGCAGATTAAAACTATGTGGTGGACCGAGACTCGAACTCGGGACCTTTGCCTTTCGCGGGCAAGTGCTCTACCAACTGAGCTACCCAAGCATGACTCTCTGACATGTTCCACACCCACGAGAATCAATCTAATTTTTTGGGTCTATGAACAAAAATTGAATCTAATCTATTTGAGAATCCTTACTACTGTCTGTGAGTCTTTGGACTCCAGCTCCCCTTCCCTTACGTGACTGTGAGTGTGATGGAGTGCAGCATGCACACGAGAATATGTTTGTAGCTGTAAATTCGACATTAGCACAAAGGCAAGAGTAGGTTACTTAATTTTGTAGAAAATATTAATATGGATCCAAATTTGAAGACAAATTTATTGTAGATTAGCATTGAATGTTAAGGCTTCAGTTCGTTTTTAGTAATTTCACTGCAAACTAATATCTTGCTGACATTCCTGCAGTGTAGTGTTTCAAGTTAACAGTGATCACAGTATGAAGAGTGTTCAGTTCCAAATGTAATGTGTTGTTGCTGTCAGACTCTATTGACATTGTATTCCCATGTCAACAGTTAAAAGCTTATTGCTGTAAGGATTTTTAATACATTTGAGGCTATTGCACATGATGTGGTATTACTGAAGAACTGGACCATATTTAAGGCAAAAATTAATGAAAGAATTGGTAACAACCAGCAGCAAATAGCCCACATATAACCGAAGAAAAGAGCCCTATGCCAGGGTGAGACAGTAAAGTCATATACACAGTGAACTTGAATATGGTGGAAGCTGCAAAGTTTCACACCTGATGAACAGTATAGTAGAAGATGTCTATTAAATGCTTCTTTTGAAGAGAACATCATCAAGTGTGCCAGCCTGTCAAGGCAATGGACCAGAAGGGAGTGAGTCAAAAGACAGTTGACAGACATTCAAATGTTGTGTTACTGGTAGTTATGGATGAAAGTCAGGACTGCACATTCCTAATATGGCAAACAATAAGGGACAAGATATAATGTTTTATGACCTATGTTCATGTGGAATCTAGTATCTTGGCAGTAGTAGCATTGAATGCCAAATTCTATCGAGGCGGTAGCATTGCTACTTTAAGAAGAGGTTCATTATTCATTGGCAGTGATCTTTCCAAGGCAGAACAACATTTGGGAGGGGGCCTGGAATGACACAGACACAACTAACTTCATTGCCAATTTTATCTCTTTGCAAAAGAGCAAATATTTGGACAATAGAAGACAACATGTAAGGATGTTCCATTTGTGACATGCTAATCATATAATAAATGATAAAGAAAGAAAGAAAGAAAGAAGAAGAATGTTTGACATTTATCACACGACTACAGATCAAACAACAATGTAGTTCTATGTGTGCCACGCAGCTGTAGGTGACTGCAGCGAACCTGTAAGGCAAAGCTCAAGAATGCTCACCAACATACTTCAATTATTCTCTATCTCCATGCACAAGTTCCAGCCATTTGCCCAGCTTCCAAAATCAGGAAAACTAAATAAGGTGACCATATATGGAGGCGAGGCTGTCACAGATGAAAATCCTCCATGCGGTTGTTGTTAAGATGTTTGGCAACTACATTCAGATCACAACTACTACTGACCTATGCATGAACTATTATCCATTTCATAACAGTTGATCCTGACTTTGAGCTTGTATTCTGGTTACTTTGCATGACTAACGTTGATGTGTTGTTCCTTGCTGGAATCGTGCAAATTTCTACTTTGACTTAGTGTGTAAGTATTCCATTTTAGTTGAAATGGGGACAACGTACATGGAAATATTTAATAGACAGTGTGCTGTTTCAAGCATTTTTTGAGGAGTCATAGACGTTGACTGTAATTACGAGAAAAATTTCCTTTGCACAATGTAAAGATGCAATCAGATTCTATTTGCAGGTGGATTTTCATTATTTTCTGATTAGACATTTCATTGCTGTAGTGTCATGCGCAAGATGCTGTGATTGAGTTTATTGTTGTAGCTATTGCGGTGGAGAAAGCAAGTGTGTAATGCATGAACTTTTGTTGGTTACACCATATTTCATTCCTAATGAAAACTCTCTGTATTAGTCAGTTAAGTGTTTGTAAGGCAGTTGCATTTGCAATGTATGCAAGGCTGTGGGCATAGTCATCATACCTGCATGTCTCCACTGTTATAATGCATGGATAAGTGCCTATTTACCAGCAAAAAATGGCAATTTCATAGTCACATTCCAATACAGCATTGCTGTGTTCAGTGGTTGTTCCAAGCAGCGAGCAACAGTATAGTATGTTGGAAGTGAAAGCTCGATATACAAGCAGCTATCTATAAATGAACAATGAAATGCAGTGTACATTTTAACAGTAAATAAAAAAATTAATTAGCTTGAATAAATTTTGCGTGAAAGAATAATGAATTAAGTAAAATATACCTTAATTGCTTTTGCTGCTGACTGAGGTCTCATTGTTGCTATTCAGTAGTTGGTTGGAAATGGATTGGATTGGTAAACGTGGCATCTTGCCATCTTTTTGTTGTATTCTAAAGCTCTGTAGCCATGTCATTGTCAATTGGTGGTGAATTAATAAATGGCCAGAAAGTTACTGGACTTCTCTCTTCTTTAATTGTGTTACTGATAGACTGAATATATTTCTTCTGTAAGTTCCATAAGACCTGTTACAGAGAGAGAAAGATCCATATCAGAGAAACTAAAGTCCATCCTGAAACTGTGGATTGCTGTTTTGTGATGTTAGGGACTGACACTACATTCATGTGTAATTATTATCTCTAACATTTGTAATTTTTCAATGTTTTTACTCTGTAATTGATGGAATATTGTAATTTGCTGTGACATTTTATGTATGTGTAAATAGGACCACTCTCTACTTTGTATGTGCCTTAGTGTGGCTCAAAAAACATGCTTTCACCACAGAGTGTTAGTTTTTGTTTATGACTCTGCTCTCATAACTGGTACTTGATTCCAAATTGTCAATGATCATATGAAGGGGCTGGTGAAAGAAACTACCAAACCATGGGAGTCATTTTCTGTTACTATATGTTGTGCTGCTTCAGAGTCAAGAACATAGACACAATAACATAAAATAATTTATATAGTAGACAGTTCTTTGGAGTGGTGGAAATGGAACTACTTGTTACAAGCATGTTGTGCACTGTGATCACATTAATCCTTTCTACATGGTTATGGGTTTACATTTTCATCTGCCACCCTCTTTATATAGATCTCATTTTAGTTTATAAGAGTATGAAGTAACATTTCTTGCATTTTGTACTTGGTACTGCTACTGAATTCCAACATCCATGTTAACCGTGGTGTGGTTATCTTGAGAGCCTTGACATTCACTGGACTGATGTTTACAGTGCTCATGGCATGAATGAAAAATATAACATTTTTGCTAATAAAGTGCTTACCTTATTTGAACACTGCTTTCCCCCAAAACTTACCAAGGTTAGAGCAAAGTCTACAAAGAAGCCATGGATTACTCGAGGAATAGGGGTATCTTGTAAAACAAAAAGAAAACTGTATCTGTCAATCCGAAACATTTCCAATGTTGATGCTATAGCACATTATAAGAAATACTGCAAAATATTAAAGACTGTAATACGGATGTCAAAGCAAATATATTACAAGGAAAAGATAGTCATATCAGATAACAAAATAAAGACAATATGGGATATAGTGAAGGAGGAGACCGGTAGAACCAGACATGAAGAGGAACAAATAGCATTAAGAGTAAATGATGCATTGGTGACAGATGTGTATAGTGTTGCAGAACTTTTTAACAAACATTTTATAACTGTTACTGAAAAGATGGGGTTGTCAGGTTCGGTAGATGCTGCTATGGATTACCTTAGACCAGACATTTCAAGTAACTTCCATAATATGAATTTGACCCTCACTACCCCAACAGAAATAATGTCCATCATAAAATCTTTAAAATCAAAAACATCTAGTGGGTATGATGAAATATCAACAAAGTTAATTAAAGAATGTGATTCTGAGCTAAGTAACATATTAAGCTATCTGTGTAACCAGTCGTTTATCAGTGGAATATTTCCCGAATGGCTGAAATATGCTGAAGTTAAGCCACTGTTTAAGAAGGGAGATAAAGAAATAGCATCAAATTTCCGTCCAATTTCACTGTTGCCAGCATTCTCAAAAATTTTCGAAAAAGTAATGTACAGTCGTCTTTATAACCATCTTATCTCAAATAACATACTGTCAAAGTCACAGTTTGGATTTCTAAAAGGTTCTGATATTGAGAAGGCTATCTACACTTACAGTGAAAATGTACTTAATTCATTAGACAAAAAATTGCAGGCAACTGGTATATTTTGTGATCTGTCAAAGGCATTTGACTGTGTAAATCACAATATCCTTTTAAGTAAACTAGAATATTATAGTGTAACAGGGAATGCTGCAAAATGGTTCAAATCTTATATCTCTGGCAGGAAACAAAGGGTGTTATTAGGAAAGAGACATGTATCAAGCTATCAGGCATCATCCAACTGGGAACTAATTACATGTGGGGTCCCACAAGGTTCCATTTTGGGGCCCTTACTTTTTCTTGTGTATATCAATGACCTTTCATCAGTAACATTACCAGATGCCAAGTTTGTTTTGTTTGCTGATGATACAAACATTGCAATAAATAGCAAATCAAATGTAGTCTTAGAAAGATCAGCCAATAAAATATTTGTAGACATTAATCACTGGTTCCTAGCCAATTCTTTGTCACTAAACTTTGAAAAAACACACTACATGCAGTTCAGAACTTGTAAGGGGTGTCCCAAGAGTATATGTCTAACATATGATGACAAGAAGATAGAAGAAGTGGACGGTGTTAAATTCTTGGGATTACAGCTTGATAATAAATTCAACTGGGAGGAGCACACCACAGAACTGCTGAAGCGTCTTAACAAATCTCTGTTTGCAATGCGAATTTTGTCAGACATAGGGGATAAAAAAATGAAAAAGCTGGCATACTATGCTTACTTTCATTCCATAATGTCATATGGGATTATTTTCTGGGGTAATTCATCAAGCCAAGCTAAAGTTTTCCGGGCACAAAAACGTGCAGTAAGAATTATATGTGGTGTGAACTCAAGAACATCCTGCAGAAGCCTGTTTAGGGAACTAGGGATACTAACTACAGCTTCCCAATATATTTATTCCTTAATGAAATTTGTCATTAAAAATATATCACTTTTTCAAACCAACAGCTCAATTCATGGAATCAATACTAGAAATAAGAATAATCTTCACAAGGATTTAAAGTCACTTAGTCTTGTACAAAAAGGTGTGCATTATTCAGGAACACACATTTTCAATAACTTGCCAGCAGCCATAAAAAGCTTAACAACCAATGAAATTCAGTTTAAGAGAAGCCTAAAGGATTTATTGGTGGCCAACTCCTTCTACTCCATTGATGAATTTCTGAGGAAAACCAACTGATTTGTATATAAGTACAACATAACTTCTGCACAATTTCAGTGCAGTAATGTGTTCACTGAAAATTTGTGTGTGTGTGTGTGTGTGTGTGTGTGTGTGTGTGTGTGTGTGTGTGTAAGTATAATCTAACTTCTGCACCATTTCAGTGCAGTAATGTGTTCATTGTAAATAAGTATTACAGTAGTTGTATTACATGTTTCTTACCTTATAAATAAATAAAAAACTTTTTTATTTTAAATTCAGTGCAATAGTATTTGTAAAATGACTCTTAGTGTTCATTAAAAAATGACGATCATTCCACTTGGGACCTGTGGAATGGTACATTAGCTTATTTGTTTTAGTTTAAATATTTGTCATGTATTGTTGTTTTTCTGACATGTTCCACATCCTGGAGGACCTCCTCACTACGGATCAATTGGAATGAAAGTAAATCTAATCTAATCTAATCTAATCTATGAAATTTGTTAGAGTGCTTGATAATTCCAGTACAGCTTTATGACTGAGTAGCAACTAAAATTGTGTTGAACCTCTGTCTTCTATGATGCATGAAAGGGCTTCCATGAAATATGTGTGAACAATGGCTTGCTCTTTACAGTACTGTTGTTTAAACACAAAGCTGATATGATATTACATAGATATATTTTTGTGTTCTTTGGAGTAAGAACCTTGTAGTCGGAAATAAACAGTGTTTCCTTTATGGAATCATTACATGAAGACAAGATTTGTCGATCCTGCTACTAGAGTGTGTTGAGTGTGGGTGTGCTGAGTGTAGTGTTGCTGTGCATGTGTACTTAAATCAACTGCCAACTGTATCAGAGTGGGCTGGCCCCTAGAGGCTACCTGTAGGAAGCATGCACGTGGCACTGTTCCCACTGCATATGCATGAAACTGACTCAGTCTCTCAGTTGCTCTGTGTATTACTTATGTTACATCTTCTGTATGATTCAGGTGTCTTGTTACATGACCAAGCGAGGTGGCGCAGTGGTTGTTAGCACACTGGACTCGCATTTGGGAGGATGATGGTTCAGTCCTGCGTTCGACCATCCTGATTTAGGTTCTTTGCAATTTCCCTAAATTGCTTCAGGCAAATACTGGAATGGTTCCTTTGAAAGAGTGCGGCCGACTTCCTTCCCTATCCTTTCCTAATCCGATGAGACCGATGACCTCGCAGTTTGGTCTCCTCCCCAAAATCAACCCAACCCAACCCTCTTGTTACAAGAGGTTTATTTACGTGATTGTTCATAGGTTTATGAATAAAGCCATTTTTGAGTTATTTGGATCAGTTTTGTGTATTAGTTGATTATTACAGGTTTCATAATGTGGTCTCATAAAGTTGCATTATTTAACCTTGTAAGTTAAAGCTACTTGCAGTTACTGCATATTACTCTCATTATTAGCTGCAATTCCGTAAGTTCTAATCAACTGTCTGACAACTGTATACGTCAGACCATATACCGTACCGTGTCAATTTCTGTGCAAAAACTTTTCTTCATAAATGTTCATATCATCTCTGGAAAGCTGTATTTTTTCCCAGCAATGCCTTTCGCAGATGACTTGTATGTAGGAGAAAAAAAAAAAACAAAAAAAAAAAAACTTCTGAAGTGTTCAGATGCTGAAATGAAAATTCTTATGAAGGCTTTTATTAGTAAATTATTCCTCATGAGGTTTTGCAAAGGAAACTTTAAGTTGAAACTTCCTGGCAGATAAAAACCGTATGCTAGACCGAGATTCAAACTCAGGACCTTTGCCTTTCCTGGGAAAGTGCTCTACCACCTAAGGCAAAGGCCCTGAGTTTGAATCTCAGTCAGACACACAGTTTTAGTCAGCCAGGAAGTTTCATATCAGCACACATTCCACTGCAGAATGAAAATCTCATTCTGGAAACTTTAAGTTACTGATGGCAGTTACTATTGTTCAGTGTGACAGTATACTCTAATGATTTCAGTATATAGTAACTGTCTGCTAGTGTACTGAAGATTTATTATTATGTTGCCTATTGATGATAATTATGAGCAACAATTTTGAAAAGTTTTTTCTTGTTGCAGAAAAATTAGCAGAAGCTACAAGAAAATATGCTAATTTGCGAAGTGAACTTAGTGAGGCACAGGAAGATGAATTTCATGGTAAACAGAGTTTCTTGCGGCGTGGGCCAAATATCCTTCGCAAAAGAAATGTTCCTGCACGAAAGACTCAGGAACTTAAACTTGCATTCAGTGAGTTTTACCTGAGTCTTATTTTATTGCAAAACTACCAGAATCTAAATTTCACTGGTTTCCGCAAGATTTTAAAGAAACATGACAAGGTGGGTGGTTCTGATTATGCACTAATCTCCTCTATTGTTTGGGATAAAGGAGAGGTGTCTTAAATATGAGCACATCTTTTTACTCATTATGTACTATCTTTTATGTGCTGACCTATATCCATCTCTCTTGATCTTTTGCCTGTTATTATTTACATTTCATTTCCATCTGTGGCCTTTGACTTATTTTCAGCTTTAGTTCTTGTCATTGAACTTTTTATTACTTCTAGCTAATATTTTATAGAATATTGAACTAGGATTTCAAACATTTTTTTCAACTCTCTTCTACTAATGTATGTTTCATTTAATTTTTTCAACTTCACTGTTTTTTCTTGCTGAAGGAATGGCTTAAACAGTTAAATTTATCACTTGTGTATCTGTCAGCTGTGTTGTTCTTGTTTCAGGTGTTTGTAAAAAGATATTCATCATCTATCCCAAATAGAACATAGGTTCCATTTTTATTATTTTATTGTTAATTAAAAAATTGGTATTTTCTGTATGGAAGCACACTACCAGTTATTAAATGTTTTTTTATTTTTTCTTGCCATAGCTTCTGTCTGTTGATGTTGGTGCTAAATGGCGTGCAGAAAATGTGGAAACTTCCCATTTTTATACAAACAAGGATATTGATCGCCTTATACGGGAGACAGAAGCAGTTGTTACACAGGATCTTGAGGGAGGTGATAGGCAGAGAGCTATGAAAAGGCTCAGAGTTCCCCCCCTTGGGGAGCAACAGAGCCCTTGGACAACATTTAAAGTAGGGCTTTTCTCAGGCTCATTTATGATACTTCTCATTGCTGTCATACTTTCAGGTTTGTAATAATAATAATAATAATAATAATAATAATAATAATAGCAATATTAATTGTTATTTGAATTTATAATTATATTGAACACAATGCTTGTGCGTAACAGCCAACCCTAATGTACATAATACTTGCTGCAGTACTTTGATAAAGAATGGACGGAGGAAGGAAGAATGTGTCTTACCAGCCACTGGTACTGAATCATTTGAATGTGTGTCATGGTAGAAGAAAGCACTTAATAGTGATCCTGAAATATGATGGCATACATATGGTCACTTCTTAGCCAGTCCAAATCCGATAGTAGGGTCATCAGTGAAGTACATCACTTAGCACTGAAACCACATTAGTTATGAACACAAGTGTTCACATAGTGCCAAACGAATTAGTAGAGATGTGGCCTGTGATAGCTAAATCTGATTCAGTCTAGCACCTTCACAGACACCAGGTGACCAAATGTTGGATTGTCATGGAAATACCTGAGCATCATCAGCTGCAACTGAGATGGAATGACGAGCAACCATTTCTGCCTCCTCAGATAATAGTTACTCCAATAAAATGTTCCGTTTATTATTTGGAATTCTCACTGGAACTGTTCCTCACTCTACAAGGTTTCTAATTTTTTCAGCAGTGCTAAATCATTCACCTGTTCAGCAGAAATGTCATTTAATTCAGTGATGACTGAGATTTTATCTGTACTGCTGCTTTCTACCACAGGATTCCTTGAAAGGCAGTCAGTGTCCTTGTGTTTGTGTTGTTTTTTCTGTACCACTGTGGCATGATATTCCTGAAGCCTTGGTACACATCCCACCATTTGACCATTTGATCCTTCAGGCTGGTCTGCCAGCATAGAGATTGGTGGTCCAACTCAATGGTGTGTGATTTGCCATACAAAACAAACAACAATTACTGATGGCCCAGACAACGGCAAGGCACTTTTTCTTGGTTGTAGAGTAGTTCCTTTCAGAAATGGAGTGTACTCGGGAAGCTTAAGCAGTCACCTTTTCTGCACCTTCGAGTGTCTGTACTACGTCTGTGCCTATCCCGTAACTGCTAGTATTAGTGTGAAATTCTGTCCCAGCATTTTTGTTGTAGAAAGTTAGGGCAGGAGGTGATGATAGCACCTGCTTTAGGACAAGGAAAGATTTTTCTTTCACTTTGTTCCAGAATATCCTTGTAGTTATTCTTGCAAAGGGTGTCCCTTGATATGGAAGTCCTTTTTGAATTGTCAGTAATACAGACACAGTCCGAAAAAGTTCTCACATCACTAGTGTGCCGAGAAGTTGGAACATCTGTGACTGATATTTTCTCTGGATCGAGATGGACTCTGTCACCATTCATTAGATGCACCAAGATTTTTATTTCTTGGGTGGTGAAGAGGCACTTTTTTCCAATTCAGATGGAGGTCTGCTGTCAGAACACAATTCAACATGGTTGTCAGGCAGCTTTGATTTCTCCGGATGTCACTGGGAAAATTTCAGCTTCATCCAGATAGCAAAAATACATTGTCCATTTAAAGTGTTGAAGCAGATTGTCCATCATATGCTCGAAGGTGACTGGAGTGTTAACATAGTCAAAACAGCATAATCTTGAATTCATGGAGGCCCTCAAGCAGTCTAAGGTGTCATCAATGTGCAGCAATGGATAGATATCATGAAAAAAAAGATTTTGTTCACTCATTGGTAGTTGATGCAGAGACACTGTGGGCCATTCTTCTTCTTCTTCTTCTTCTTCTTCTTCACAAGGACCAGGGCACTCTGAATGTTCAGTGATGTCATCCTGCAGCATTTTCTTCTCTTCCTTTTGGATTATCCGCCGTTCAGCTGATGTCACCCTGCAGAAGTGGTGGCTAATAGATGGGTGATCCCCAGTGTGCAGAGGGTGTTTTGCCATTGGCCATTTGATCTGCCTTTCCTCCACTCCCAATATGAAAGCATCCAAAAATTGGCATTAAATGGCTAACACTTACCAATATTGTTCATCAGTCAGGCTAGATCCCATTGGCAGTTCCTCCTCTATGTAGCCTGTAGTGGTAGCGGCGTACAATTCTTCATCAATGGCTTTACGTTGCCCTTCCTGGACTGGTTTGGCTGTCCCTATACACATCCCTTTGGGAGTGAGTTGTGGCTGCTTGTGACAATTAGTGATACAAAGTTACTCTGGACCACCTACAGTGCATATGATTGTGACTGACATGTAGATTTCCTTTGTAAGCCTGAGTAGCTTTCTGCAATTGATGAAAGCTTCTCAGTTTAACTAAGCATCTATATTGATGACTGGAACTCATTTCTTTAATGGCAGTGGGATAACAATGTCTTCAGTGACAAACAAATGCCTAGAGCAATCTTTGTTATCCGTGCTTGTAGAAATAGCTTTACCAGTCTGAAGCTCTGATCTTCCATAGTATATGACTGCTTGTGGTGTCTGCAAGAAGTCCCATCTGAGGATAATATTGTGACTACATTTTGATAAACCATGAAATTCAGAGGGCTCTGTTCTGTAATTGACAATTATTCTTGCAATACACGATCTTGTTGGCTGGATGTACTTCCCATTTGTAACCTTCATCACAATCACTCTTATATCACAGAACATATTTAGCTGGCAAGGATAAGCATTTGATATTACAAAATAGGCAATCCCAGAGTCAACTAATGACCAACAGGTTGGCCATTGGTGGTGGTGGTGGTGGTGATGGTGAGATTTCTTGACATCTTGATGACACACCCACAGAAGATTTACATCTGTGCCACCGTCCTGCGCATAAATGTTAGCATCACTTAGCATTTCTGTATTTGGCAGCTTAACAAGTGGCTGGTACCTCTGTACTGTGATAAGAAACAGCTACAGCATGTTTGGGAGCAATCATGTCCAGGGTATGGCAATGGGTTTTGTCCCACAGGTCAGCTATAATTGTCTGCAGTGTGGCATCCCCGTTAGTTGCTGACAGGAATTGAGCGACATCTCCGTGTGGTCTGGCTCCTTCATAACATTGGAGATAGTGAGGGGGAGTAAAAGCCTTCCTCAGTTACTTAGGAAAGATAAGGAGAACAGAGAGGGCTATTGTCAGGCTACGAAGTATTTAAACAGGCGATGTTTGAATCATTCGCCAATTCTTTTCATAGATATTTGCACCGCTGGTGACTTTATCTTTATGACTCGTTGGCTTAACGTCTTCAAGTGACGATTGCATGACAGCAAACTGTTCTGATTACTTTAACATCATTGGTTCCTAGCATCCAGAGACAAATGCTGTCCCCTGACTCTTTCTGATTACCTGTAGAGAATACATATACCTCAACTACTCCTTTAACTTCTCAGACTCATCAGAGACAAGTACTGTGCCACAGCGCATTCCAGCTCTTTATTTGAACCGCCTGTATTAGCTCACTAATGAAGACAAGTGAAGTCTGCTCTTGTTCTGTTATCTGTCACACAAACATGCAGTCCTTCTGGTACTCTTTTATCTAAGTTAGTTACCAACTGAAACGGAATACAGACTTCTTTGTATAATGATTGCTTCTGGATGGTTCTCACCTCAGCAGCATTGAAGCTGCACAGGTGCTCTTCAGGCGTCTAGGTATGCCCTCACTCTCTGACCGTGCTGAAAGGGTTCCTGGTAGCTAACTCATTGCTACTATGATGGCTACATACTGCAAACTGCTCCCACCAATTCTCTATAACATCTGCTTAAAGTCCACTGTTGACTGCTAATACTGTGTCTGGGAGTCTTCCTTTCTACTTTCTCTGACTGTTTTTCCTAAATCATGACAACTTCCACCCTCATTTAGAGAAGCACATGAATCTGGCTAACTAGTTACCACTTCCGTGATTCAGCAACAACTTGGCCAGCATGACCTATGGCTGGAACCATGACTATGTGTGATGACTTATTTTCTCATCAGTCTGTTTCATGTGCCAAGTCTGCTTCTGTATCCACTGGTCCTATGTTGTATCAAATGTTTGCTCACACTGACCAAATAGCTCAGCCATGACACGTAATACATTAATCAAATTGGACAGCCACAATGGCAGTTGACTTGTATGAGTAGAACTGTTGCTGTATTTGATGTCTGGTGTGTAGAGTCTTTTTTTTTTTTGTTTTCAGTGGTACACAACATGTCCAAAGCATTTATAGTGGAAACATATAGTGTTTTCCTCTGTCCTCCAAATATCTGTTCTTCTTTGAGGTGTTTTACTTAGTAGAGGAGTTGGGTGTGCCTACATTGGTCAGATGCTTGGTTGTTGTTTGATGGCTGCAATGTAAGTCTGAGTTGGCTGACACTGTTCTTCCTGGTGAGTTCAGCTGGTGGTGGAGACTGGTGCTAATAAATGATACACCATTATTCAACATTCTTTATTGTGCCCTGCCTTATGAGATCGATATTTATGACTGCTATCTCTTGCTTACTCAGTCCAACATTTGTGCTTGCCACAAAATGCTGTATTGCTCTCTCAACAATTGTGTGTCAGAGAAGCATGGTTGAGGTGGTTTTCCGCATTTGTCATGGGGACTACATTTTGGAGTCAGTGATACATCTTTAGTCCAACTCTCTTCTGTTGCATTTCGTCGATGCACTGGTGCCACTTCATGAATTTTTCTGTTGTTGTGGCATCATTTACTAGAAGAGCTTGGCACGTCTTCTGTGACTCCTGTCATCAGGTGTGAGATTTTATCAGCTTCTGTAATATACAGATTTACAGTGTTATGTAGGGCAAAAACATTCTGTATGTAGGACTGTTATGTTGAGTCTTTCTTTCAATTATTCCTCTACTAGGTGGGCTTTCTACTCATTGTCACCAAATGTTTTCTTCCATCCAGTCTGGAGTTTATCCCAGCTGTTTAGCTTCTCTTCATTGTTCTTGAACTGTTACTGAGCTGAGTTGAGCCATTCAAGTAAAAGCACACATTTACCCAAGACACCATGTCATTCCCCCCCCCCCCCCCCCCCCTGTTGTATTTGATGACTCAGTCTAATCCTTTCAACCATTTTATCCTGTCCTGACTGCTGTCTTCGGAAGACACTGATGGTGCCTGATGTATAGCTGTTGTACTGCTGTTTTCGAATTCACTGCTCTCCCAAATATGTGGACTGTGGGGATGATGTACTGCTTATATCTCAGTTCATGACCCTGTAGGCGACAGCATCTATATTACCTAATTAGAGTCACGGTGAAGTAGATGTTTCGAAGTATCCAGCATTTTCACCAATCAGTATCACATTGTAACCAGAGTCAAATCGTGATCCGAAAGTGGAAGTCATCAGTGAAGGACAAAACTTACGACTGGAAGCACATTTATTGTGAACATCAGTGTTCAGACAGAACAGAACAGAACTCCTTGATGCTGTTCATTCAGTATTCTGGAATATACAAACATTAGAAACATAAGATATTTCAAGAACTTCCAGAAATGATAAATTATTATTATTATTGTGGTCTTCAGTCCTGAGACTGGTTTGATGCAGCTCTCCATGCTGCCCTATCCTGTGCAAGCTTCTTCATCTCCCAGTACTTACTGCAACCCACATCCTTCTGAATCTGCTTAGTGTATTCATCTTTTGGTCTCCCTCTACGATTTTTACCCTCCACTCTGCCCTCCAATGCAAAATTTGTGATCCCTTGATGCCTCAGAACATGTCCTACCAGTCGGTTCCTTCTTTTTGTCAAGTTGTGCCACATACTCCTCTTCTCCCCAATTCTATTCAATACTTCATCATTAGTTATGTGATCTACCCATCTAATCTTCAGCATTCTTCTGTAGCACCACTTTTCGAAAGCTTCTATTCTCTTCTTTTCCAAACTATTTATCGTCCATGTTTCACTTCCATACATGGCTGCACTCCATACAAATACTTTCAGAAACGACTTCCTGACACTTAAATATATACTCAATGTTAACAAATTTCTCTTCGTCAGAAACGCTTTCCTTGCCATTGCCAGTCTACATTTTATACCTTCTCTACATCGACCATCATCAGTTATTTTGCTCCCTAAATAGCAAAACTCCTTTACTACTTTAAGTGTCTCATTTCCTAATCTAATTCCCTCAGCATCACCCGACTTAATTAAACTACATTCCATTATCCTCGTTTTGCTTTTGTTGATGTTCATCTTATATCCTCCTTTCAAGACACTACCCATTCCGTTCAACTGCTCTTCCAAGTCCTTTGCTGTCTCTGATAGAATTACAATGTCATCGGCGAACCTCAAAGTTTTTATTTCTTCTCCATGGATTTTAATACCTACTCCGAATTTTTCTTTTGTTTCCTTTACTGCTTGCTCAATATACAGATTGAATAACATCGGGGAGAGGTTACAACCCTGTCTCACTCCCTTCCCAACCACTGCTTCCGTTTCATGCCCCTCGACTCTTATAACTGCCATCTGGTTTCTGTACAAATTGTAAATAGCCTTTCGCTCCCTGTATTTTACCCCTGCCACCTTTAGAATTTGAAAGAGACTATTCCAGTCAACATTGTCAAAAGCTTTCTGTAAGTCTACAAATGCTAGAAACGTAGGTTTGCCTTTACTTAATCTTTCTTCTAAGATAAGTTGTAGGGTCAGTATTGCCTCACGTGTTCCAACATTTCTGCAGAATCCAAACTGATCTTCCCCGAGGTCGGCTTCTACCAGTTTTTCCATTTGTCTGTAAAGAATTCGCATTAGTATTTTGCAGCCGTGACTTATTAAACTGACAGTTCGGCAATTTTCACATCTGTCAACGCCTGCTTTCTTTGGGATTGGAATTATTATATTCTTCTTGAAGTCTGAGGGTATTTCGCCTGTCTCATACATCTTGCTCACCAGATGGTAGAGTTTTGTCAGGACTGGCTCTCCCAAGGCTGTCAGTAGTTCTAATGGAGTGTTGTCTACTCCAGGGGCCTTGTTTCGACTTAGGTCTTTCAGTGCTCTGTCAAACCCTTCACGCAGTATCATATCTCCCATTTCATCTTCATCTACATCCTCTTCCATTTCCATAATATTGTCTACAAGAACATCGCCCCTGTACAGACCCTCTATATATTCCTTCCACCTTTCCGCTTTCCCTTCTTTGCTTGGAACTGGATTTCCATCTGAGCTCTTGATATTCATGCAAGTGGCTCTCTTTTCTCCAAAGGTCTCTTTAATTTTCCTGTAGGCAGTATCTATCTTACCCCTAGTGAGATAAGCCTCTACATCCTTACATTTGTCCTCTAGCCATCCCTGCTTAGCCATTTTGCACTTCCTGTCGATCTCATTTTTGAGACGACTGTATTCCTTTTTGCCTGCTTCATTTACTGCATTTTTACATTTTCTCCTTTTGTCAATTAAGTTAAGTATTTCTTCTGTTACCCAAGAATTTCTACTAGCCCTCGTCTTTTTACCTACTTGATCCTCTGCTGCCTTCACTACTTCATCCCTCAGAGCTACTCATTCTTCTTCTACTGTACTTCTTTCCCCCATTCCTGTCAATTGTTCCCTTATGCTCTCCCTGAAACTCTGTACAACCTCTGGTTCTTTCAGTTTATCCAGGTCCCATCTTCTTAAATTCCCACCTTTTTGCAGTTTCTTTAGTTTTAATCTACAGTTCATAACCAACAGATTGTGGTCAGAGTCCACATCTGCCCCTGGAAATGTCTTACAATTTAAAACCTGGTTCCTAAATCTCTGTTTTACCATTATATAATCTATCTGATACCTTCTAGTATCTCCAGGATTCTTCCATGTATACAACCTTCTTTCATGATTCTTGAACCAAGTGTTAGCTATGATTAAGTTATGCTCTGTGCAAAACTCTACCAGGCAGCTTCCTCTTTCATTTCTTAGCCCTAATTCATATTCACCTACTATGTTTCCTTCTCTCCCTTTTCCTACACTCGAATTCCAGTCACCCATGACTATTAAATTTTCGTCTTCCTTCACTACCTGAATAACTTCTTTTATCTCATCATACATTTCTTCAATTTCTTCATCATCTGCAGAGCTAGTTGCCTTATAAACTTGTACTACTGTAGTAGGCGTGGGCTTCGTGTCTATCTTGGCCACAATAATGCGTTCACTATGCTGTTTGTAGTAGCTTACCCGCACTCCTATTTTTTTATTCATTATTAAACCTACTCCTGCATTACCCCTATTTGATTTTGTATTTATAACCCTGTATTCACCTGACCAAAAGTCTTGTTCCTCCTGCCACCGAACTTCACTAATTCCCACTATATCTAACTTTAACCTATCCATTTCCCTTTTTAAATTTTCTAATCTGCCTGCCCGGTTAAGGGATCTGACATTCCACACTCCGATCCGTAGAACGCCAGTTTTCTTTCTCCTGATAACAACATCCTCTTGAGTAGGCCCCGCCCGGAGATCCAAATGGGGGACTATTTTACCTCCAGAATATTTTACCCAAGAGGATGCCATCATCATTTATCCATACAGTAAAGCTGCATGCCCTCGGGAAAAATTACGGCCGTAGTTTCCCCTTGCTTTCAGCTGTCGCAGTACCAGCACAGCAAGGCCGTTTTGGTTAATGTTGCAAGGCCAGGTCACTCAATCATCCAGACTGTTGCCCCTGCAACTACTGAAAAGGCTGCTGCCCCTCTTCATGAACCACACGTTTGTCTGGCCTCTCAACAGATACCCCTCCATTGTGGTTGCACCTACGGTACGGCCATCTGTATCGCTGAGGCACGCAAGCCCCCCCCACCAACGGCAAGGTCCATGGTTCATGGGGATGGAAATGATAAATACTAAATGACAAATCATTATGGATGGTCTGGCGTGAGTTTGCGACACACAGCATGCCAGCCAGTATCGTAATTGCTACATCACACTGCATGCAGTCTTTTGTCAGAGACATCATAGAACTTGGAAGAGTAGTTGGATGGAATGAACAGTGTCTTGAAAGGAGGATATAAGATGAACATCAACACAAGCAAAACAAAAGCAATGGAATGTAGTCAGATTAAAGCAGGTGATGCTGAGGGAATTAGATTAGGAAACGAGACCCTGACAATAGGAGATAAGTTCTGCTATTTGGGCTGTAAAATAACTGACGATGGCCAACACAGAGAAGATATAAAATGTTGACTGGAAAGGCAAGAAAAGCTTTCCTGAGGAGGAGAAATTTCTTAACATTGACTGTAAATTTAAGTGTTAGCAAATATTTTCTGAAAGTATTTGTCTCGAGTGCAGCCTTGTATGGAAGTGAAGTGTGGATGAGAAACAATTTAGACAAGAAGAGAATAGAAGCATTTGACATGTGATGCTACAGAAAAATTCTGAAAATTAGATGGCAAGATTGCATAAATAATGAGGAGGTACTGAACAGAAATTGGGAGGAAAGAAATTTGCGAGACAACTTGACTACAACTTGACTAAAATAAGGAATCGCTTGTAGGACACTTTCTGAGACATGAAAAGATCACCAATTTAGTATTGGAGGGAAGTGTGTAGAGGGGGCCCAAGAGATGAATACAATAAGCAGATTGAAAAGGATGCAGGTTGCAGTAGTTATTCAGAGATGAATAGGTTGGCACAGTCTATGTTGGCATGGAGAGCTGCATCAAATCAGTTTTTGGACAAAAAACAACAATCATGATGACAAAGACCACTTTGTTCACACACACATTCCACATGGAAACAGGACTCATGAGTGGACCATTGTTGATGTGCTTGAGTTGTAAGAGTTTTGAGTTTTTGTGGCAGATTGCACCTTAATATGAGTAAAAGTGGTGTAATCTCTTAGTGACATGGCTTACCAGAATCTGTCACATGGAACCCCCAATCAGAGAAAAAGCTGGTCAGTAATACATTGGGGTAGAATATGTCATTAAAGTGCTTCAGAGTGTAATTTCACTGCTAATGAACACTCTGATGCCATACTGCCCAAAGATGGTGTTTGGAGAAATGTAAATGTGTGGTTATATACCACATGCAGAACAGTATTGTTTGATTAGTTCCAATGTAGTGTCAAACATAACTCCAGATAATTGTACATCTGCAAAAGGTTTAGAATGTGAAATCATTTATGTTAATTATGATGTTGTCCCTCCGTCATATTTCACCAGGGGGGGGGGGGGGGGGGGGAGTTTATGTTTCTGTCTCTTCAAAAATAAATTACTTAGTGACAGACAGATGAAGATGAAGGAAATCTTTACATTGTTTACATCCTCTGCAACACCCATATATTAGATAAATTATGAAAAACTCACAAGAGTAATGTTAGTGCAAAATATATGTCACAACGTTTCTATACAATTTAAGTCAGGCAAAATGTGAGAGTTTCGTACTAGTTTGTAGTGTTGTATCATGGGAATGTTCAAACATGTTCTGTGATTAATTTTTATAGAGGATGACATGATGTTTTGTTACTATTATTTTTATCATCATTATTATTCTTGTTTTTGAAAAGGAAGGCATTAAAGAGCCACAGGCCAAACAAAGAACAACTTGAAGATGTATCCCAAGCAGTTTTTGATAACAGTCTTTAGGAATGGTGAGGGGATTCCCCTGATTGACCTTATGGAAAGGAATACCAATGTAGTTTTGTATTCGAGAAGCCAAAGTATCCACACCACAGTCTATATACACTGCTGATCATTGAAATTTCAACACAACGAATGTGGCACGCAACAAGTGTCAAATTGGCATGAAGTTTACTACATGCCTGGATGTGCGAGTGCTTAGCACAGGTGGCTGCATCTCTGCCCCATGGGAGATGGGTACCTGGAACTAAGTCATAGCTTGCCTGTAGACAGTCATATGTAGTATAGGCCACTCACCAAATGACTTTATTGTAACACATTCACACCATGTGTACTGCAGCACAAACCAATTGCCCACCCCAACCCACAGCTGCTGAGCTGAGACATATGATGGTGTAGGCTGTGGTCTACCTTAGTCACTGCCTGCACATCAGCTGTTTGACCATACATGCCTGCTTCTGATGGTAGGTAACCTGCTGCTCAAAGGCTGGTACCCTAGGTAGAACAGCTCAGCATTTCATCACAGCCACACAAAGCAGATAGAGGTAGTGCTATCTACAATCTGTATGTATGGAAAGATTACGCAGCAGGCTTCTCATTCAGAAATAGTATTGAGCATTGGTAATTTTTGAGGAGATCATTATGCCACATCTGCCTCTGTATATCAGAATTCAACAGTGGCAGGATCATGGTTTGTTGTGACTATGATGTATTGTTCCGCAGTATTGATACATTGCATGGTAGTGCACAACTGTCCTGGTAATATGGTATCCATGGATTTAGGATGTAGCTTCTGAGTGGCCCTATATGTTATTTGGTCATGCAGGATCATCTAGTCATGTCGGGATTTGGGACTGCAGCAACACAAGAATCTAGACAGACAGTGTGACAATATTTGAAGCACTGTGGACTGTCTCCACAATGGCCTTTTTTGCAGCTTCTTTTGATGCAGCAACAGAGAGGCATGCCAACAGTGGTGGACCCAACAACAACACTGAACATCATCAAGCAGTATGGATTGACATACCCATTTCTACCATCCAAGCTCAGTTTGAATCGATGTCCAGCTGGGTTAGAGACTGTTGCTGCCAGAGGTGGAGCTCTGCACCTTACATTTTGCATCCTCTGTATCTTCAAATCACCTACAAATTTGATCCTTTATTTTTCTTACAGTACTGTATATGCACAGTAAGTAAGATTTTATTTTTTATTCTTTGTGGTATTGCAGTTTTAATAGTGGGCAGTTTATTTAACACCTGTTGAACTTGGTCTCTTTTTTTTATGTATTCAGTTGCTCATCCAAAGATGTCAAAAGTATATTGTAGTATAAGGAGATTTTATTGAAAAGAGACATTATAATTTTACATCTTTTGCACCTGAAATAGTCAGCCTGGAAATTTTTGTAGGCATACATTTACATCCACACTGACATCTGTATCTACAGTATATCTATACTTTGTAAACCACCATATCGTGTAATGTGGAGGATCTTAAAATACCACTATCATTTCCCCACTTTCCTGTGGTTCTGGAGCTTTATTTTATGGCATTTTTAGTAAAGAGCAATCATATGAGGATTGTCCGACCCCGGTGGCTGAGTGGTCAGCACGACAGAATGTCAATCCTAAGGGCCCAGGTTCGATTCCCAACTGGGTTGGAGATTTTCTCCGCTCAGGGACTGGGTGTTGTGTTGTCCTAATCAACATCATTTCATCCCCATTGACGCGCAAGTCGCCAAAGTAGTGTCAAATTGAAAGACTTGCGTCCGGCGAAAGGTCTGCCCGAAAGGAGGCCCTCGTCACATGACATTTACGTTTTTATATGAGCATTATTTTGAACACAGAAAGTACTTACCTTCTACGTGTTGTTGTTGGAATAGCTAGGAGGACCAGTATTGAATGTAATTGGACGATGTTCTGGGATGCCATATTTTTACTAAAACATTATAATTGCTTTTCAGTTTTGTGTCTCCACAGTTCCTACTTAGCATCCCCTTTCATATCATTGGTCTCTTTTAACCTGTTAAGTGGGTAGCATGCGTGCGCGCACGCACTTCTTCCACAGTGGGTAATATACACCAGTGCGCCCGTTCGCGGTGGTGCTGCGCACTGTTCTCATGTTTTCCTTCGCGTTTTCATTGTTGAATTTAAATTGATATTGGGTGGAAATGAATAAAATATATTGCAGAAGTTAACAAAACTGTATTTTCACAATATTACATATCGTTTTCAGTGTGAAACCTTTTAAAACAAGGTGCTGCACCCAAGGAAACTTCGCATTCTGCGCACCATTATGAAGTCTCTTTGCAAAGGCCTTTTCTCATACACACCACACACCTCCTTGTTGGTCTTTTCTTCGTTGTGGGTGGCAGAAGGTCTGGAAAATGCCTGGCTGTAAGGCGTGTTGCTTTTGGTGTTCGAGATGGGTGTCCTACTGATGTCCCTTGATGTGGTGAAGATATGGTCAACTGTTCACCAAGACTAATCAGGAAGCTCAATCTACTTTGTTCGCCACCATGCTTCTTGTACAGAATGTATGCATTGTAGCATGCAGTGTTCAACAAGTGGCGGAAAAGCTTCTGATAGTATTTTTTCAGCCTGCTTCTGGCCATCTGGTAGCTTTGTAACTGAGAATCGCACCTATCCACGCCCCCCATATTCTTGTTGTAGTCAACGACAACTTGTGGCTTTTGAACGATTCCCTTCTTCGAGTTTGCATTTACAAATGTATCGTCATGGAAGGTGCTGACCATAACAATGTCTCCTTTGTCTTTCCATTTCATTACCATCTGCTTGCCTTTGTACCCTGTTATGTACTCCCCTTTCTTCAGTTTTTCCTTTTTTTACGAAGTCAGGGAACCCCTTCCTGTCTTGCCGCAATGTGTCGACAACATCGGTGTTATTGCTGGTTAGTTTGTCCACCAAATCTGTACTGGTGTACCAGTTGTCAAGATAAATACACTGGCCTTTTCCGAGTAGATCATGTGCAAGCTCCAAAAAAATTTGAGAGGTTATTTTTTCGTCTGGATAGTGGCTACCATAATTAGTGTCCTTTCCAGTGTAAACAATAAAGTCCCATACATACCCAGAACTGCTTTCACAGAGTTCGTACAATTTGATGCCAAATCTGCTACGCTTTGATGGAATATATTGCTTCCATCCAAGCCGTCCTTACCAGAACAACGATTTGTCAATGGTGATGTTCCTTTCTGGCATGTACACTGATCTGAATTTATGCCGCAGATGCTCCATAGTGGGGTGAATTTTGAATAGTTTTCTGCTGGTAGTGCCTAGTGGATCATATGAGGTATTGTCAGCAAAGTGGAGGAATTTCAATAGAAGATGAAACCGCTTTTCACTCATCACTTTCCTGAAGAAAGGTGTGTCAGCTGATTTCCTCTTTGAAAAGTACATTTTGTGGTCTGGTTTGTGAAGAATTCCTTGAAGTACAAGCGTTCCAATAAGTGTTTTTACCTCATCGTCTGTAGTATTCTGCCAACTGTGAACCCTGCAGTGTGCTGCTAAATTGGGATGAGAAGCCATGAAGTATTCTGCATATAAGTTGTCTGTTCAGCTATCATTGTGCACAAAGCATCATCCACAAAACACATAAAACAACTCATCACATCATTTTGTTTTAGAGGCACAACTGTACCACTATTACCACTGAACAAATATTGAATACGAACTGAACTAGCATGCACAAATTCACTTGGTACTGTCTGCTGCAGTAGTGTCTCGTCGCCAGATGTTTCTGAATCGAAGTCACTTTCACTAGCCTCAACATCTGTATCTTGAAAACTTTCAGAACTGTCACTGAAATTATCGTCACTTTCTAAAAGCAGCTTCTCAATCTCCGAATCTGATAAATGACTTCTTTTCGCCATTGCAAAAGATCACTCACTAACGCTGTGGTAAACACAGACGAAAAAGGCGCGCTTTTGCGGCTTCTTCACAGGACGCATTTTCTCGACGCACGCTCGAGTGGACAATGTTATAACTAGCCTAGAACACGCTGTGTTGCATGACAAGAGCTGCCATCTAGTGGACGAAGCACAACTAATTCCACAGTGTCAACGGCAGGCCGATAACTCGTCATTCCCACTAGAACACAGAACACAGTGGACGGATATATCTGTCAAACCCACTGTGCAATAGCAGAGCATGGATGGATATATCCGTCATGCCCACTTAAAAGGTTAATATGACATTGGTTCTTTCATACCCACGTGTGTCATATTCGTACTAAGGGGGCAAAATAATAATCTCAGATATATAATAACACAATAGTAATTTTTGGTCAGTCAGTTCTGAACAATAGAATCACATGACTTATGATCTGCACTTACATTCTGGTACATATTATGGGATCATATTGCAGCTCCTCAATAACAGAACTCCTTCTGAACTCCATTGGTCACCACATATGACTTACTAAATGTGGGTGCATTATTTTAGTCTTGAAAATGTGAAGAAGTGTTTCAGAAGGCAGCTAAGTGGGAGTGTAATCAATGTGGCTGAAATCCTTTTGTGTGTGCGTGCGTGTGTGTGTGTGTGTGTGTGTGTGTGTGTGTGTGTGTGTGTGTGTGTACTCTGCAGTTTCTGTCTCTTCAAAGTTCAGGAAGTGTTAAATCTTTCTTTGCATATCTTTGCGTATGGCAGTCACTAGTGCAATAAAATGGCATAAGATTTCCAATAGCATAACCATTCTAGGAAGCTTTTGTCACAACAAAAAGCAGCAGACATTAAGTGTACAGCATGGTGTAACATTAAATGTCAGCAGCCATCTGATGATGAACCTGTCAGTTCGAAACGTAATAAATAGCACTGTTAACTGTTGCTTGTTGCTGTTTTATTTTATTGTGTGAATTAACCTGTATTTTACACAACCATGGTCTCACCTCGTCAATTTTCAGCAAAATAGAACTCTCATACAATTTGGTCCAAGGAATGACAGCTTCACAACAGCACTGGTTTGGCAGTAAAGTTATCATATTCCTTAGGTATCATTTACTATAATTGTGTGTAGGTCATAACTGAAGGACGTCCAGCTGGCTTTTCTGAAACTAAGCCTCATTATGAATGGGACTGGCACTGGCTTCACCACAGAACTGACACCACAGATGATGTGTGATATGCTTTGTATGAGCGATAGTCCACACACTTTTCACATTGAGCTTGCAGTACCAGATGATGGAAGTGTGTCAGGGGAGGGGGGGACTGTGGAGTAATGATGAGGGCTTGACTGGAGTAATCAGTTTAGAATGGGTGGAGGTTCCAGTAATAATGCAAAGATGGAGGCTTCTCCAGGATAGACTTCTGTAAAGAATTGTATCAAGCCAGTCATCAGACTGAAGATCATAACAATAACAAAATGGCAGTGTACTGTCATGGATTAAGTAGAAATTTATGATTCTGTCTATGGCCCAAGTGCAGTCTTATTGTTGTTGTCTCCTAGTAGTCCAGGCCATACCGTAGAAGTTAAAATCTCTCAACACAAAGTTGATGTCACTATAATTGAAATCAGATCATTTCTGGAAGGCACAATCCTTAGTGGGTTGCAAATAGATGACAGTGATGTACTTAAGTTGGAATCAGTCAGATAACTAGCGCTGTTTTGTGTCCCTACCAGAGAGATTGAGATGTTGACACCAGCCCTGGTGAGGACCTTGCTGCCAAGCAGGTTCTGTGACCTCTCTAGAATGAATTTCATGTTATTTGTGATGGCTCAGCACATTAAAGCTCCTCTTTGGCTGTGCTACACTGTAAGGATGTTGCACGTATGTTTCCTGCATGTCTGCTATAAATGCCTGTATAATGACTGAGATAATCGTGAGTCTTGAAAGTGATTGATCTGGTTGCTTCAACTTCTTAATTTTAGTATGTTATTCAGCTGTGCAATAATTAGCTGCTGACATAAGAGACTATGTGATAAATAAGCTTCTAAATTGACAAACAAGTTGCTGAAGTGGTGTTAAGTCGAAAGGCATGTTTCTGGCTGAGAGCCATGTGACATTTGATGATAGTTCTTTTTCAACTAATATTAATTATTAGTAGCTTTGTTCATTACAATTTGTGTTGATACTCTTCTGTGTATTTTAATATTGTGTGTGTGCTCGCGCGTGTGTGTGTGCGCACTTGTAGATGTGGATGGGGTGTATGTAGGTACAGTTTTCTATGTCGTGGTGTTAAGTAATTTATGTCATCACATAGCTGCAAACAGATACCTGATTTAATAAGAAAAATTATAATTAAAACATCTCTCTCTTCTTCATAAAGCAAATGAATGCATACATGTATAACTAACAACTTTGTGTTTTCTTTTTCTTTTTGTTGACATGTAGGTATCTTTCACAAACCGAGGGATGACTGGCGCATTGTATGTCGACTTTATCGGGGTCCATTTTTAATTGTTGAATTTCTTTTCTTGATGGGCGTGAATGTATATGGTTGGAGATCATCTGGTGTAAACCATGTGCTGATTTTTGAATTGGATCCAAGAAATCACTTGTCAGAACAGCATATTATGGAAATGGCAGCAATATTTGGAGTTGTTTGGACACTGAGTGTACTGAGTTTCTTGTACAGCTCTGCTCTTGGCATTCCACCATATGCTTGCCCACTCATGCTCATAATACTGATGGTACTGTTCACATTCAACCCAATGAAGATTTTTCGTCATGAAGCACGGTTCTGGGCTATTAGGGTGCTGGTATGGTACATTTTCTCTTACCGCTTAGACTCTGTAGTGATTGAGTTAATGTAGTGCTAACATATTTACGTTTGAGTAAAGGATTATCATAGCTGAAAGCTGTTTTTGTAGTAAAAAATTGCTTTGTTTTTTTCACATTTGCCGGCTGCTGTGGCTGAGCGGTCCTAGGCGCTTCAGTCTGGAACCGCGCTGCTGCTATGGTCGCAGGTTCGAATCCTGCCTCGGGCATGGATGTGTGTGATGTCCTTAGGTTAGTTAGGTTTAAGTAGTTCTAAGTCTAGGGGACTGATGACCTCAAATGTCAAGTCCCTTAGTGCTTAGAACCATTTGCACCATTTTTTTCACATTTGCTTCTGTAATTGTTTTATTTTATTTTAGATGGTTTGATTTTGGTATTTCATAAGATGTACTACACTATTTAAGTAAACTGTAATTTAGTTAATGCATTACTGACAAAAGTTTATTCGGACTTGCTGAACAGGCATTTGTTGTACATTGAGCAATAATATTGTAATTGGACAGTGTGATTTGAACATTATCAGCCAATCAAGTTTTGGGAAGTGGGGTTTTCCCCATTCTCTACCCCTAAAGGGAGAGTCTAGAGTCAGGATCCTTTCAGGTAAGAGCCAAGTGGGCTGTTTGTGGGGCAGAGGGTATCCCAGTTGCAAATATGTTTGAAGGGGCGTGGTAAAGGTTTGTTGGGGGTGAGAAGTTTTGTTGGATGGTGTTGGTAGACAGAGAGAGGGGGAGGGAGAGAGAGAGAGAGAGAGAGAGAGAGAGAGAGAGAGAGAGAGGCATGAAGTGGGTGGAGGAGTTAGGAAGGGGTAGCTGGCAGCTAGGAAAGATGTAGCTGGTGTGTGGGATAGGATTTCAAGAGAGGGAGGCAGCATGTGTGTGGATAGGAATGCAACATACAAGCACATGAGCCAGGGAGCTCATGAGGGATTCAGTGGTGATGACATGGAAGCATAATTGGAAAGGGATGATAGGACAGAGGAAGGAGAGATTGAGGCCAGGTGTGCCGCAGTGAGGGAAGTATTGCAAGGAAAACTACCTTCTGCACATTTCAGAAAAGCTGATGCTGGGGTGTAGGATCTAGATGACACGGGTTGTGCAGCAGCTGTTGAACTCAAGCTGTTGTGTTCTGCCACTGTATGGCCAACTCTGTTTTTGGCCACAATTTGGTGGTGGCCATTCATTTTGGTGGCAGCTGGTTAGTAGCTGCGCCTGCATAAAATGCTGTACATAAATTGCATCAGAGTCTTAATATGACATGGCTGCTATCACAGCTGTCGCTCCCTTGGATGGGTTAGGATAAGCCTGTGACAGCACTGGGTTATATGTGCTCCATGGGTGTCGGGCAGGTCTGGTATTTGGGACTTTCACAGGAATACGGCCCCTGTGGGAAGTGGGTGGGAGTAGAAGTGGCTTAAGGGTGAACCAGGGATGGGAAGGATCGTGGGTAGGATGCCCCTTATTTCTAGGAATGATGATCAATAATAACCCCTCCCTTGCACCCCATCCCCCACCCACACACAATCTGTAAGCTACATTGTGCAGGCTGAATACACAATGTTTGGACTGCAGTTCTGCAGGTAGACTAGGCTGAGGGCATGTGCCAGGTGGAATTGATGAGGAAAGAAAGGAGGTGAGGAGTGGGAAGGAGAGGTGAGTAAAGATGTCTGATGGCACAGAGGGAAGCAGTGGGTGAACTGGATAGGAGTGCTGAAGGGAGAGGCAGCATGGGAGGGGGGGGGGGGGGGGGAGGGGTTGGATGCCAGATGACTGGAGTTGGGTCCTGGGAAAGAACTAGCTATACTGGAGCAACCCTTCATCACCTGGACTGTAACAACTGAACCATATTCTCCTCTTTGATTTTACTACCTATCACCGGGGCCAAAAATGAGGAACATCGCAGCACAATCGTTCCCATGTTTCGTAAAGTGATATCCTGCTTCCCACCCAAGCTACATGATATCCTGGTCCATCTCTATGCCACAACCACTCCAAACCACTTACATGTGCATCGTATGATCACTGTTGAAGGCCCAGGTACATTATGGGTCCAATTTACCCATGTTGCATGTCCTACTCCAGTCCCGTCACAGGCTTATCCTGTCCCATCAGGAGTAGGGCCATCTGTGAAAGAAGCCATGCCATATATGACCTCTGCTGCAATTCTTGCACAGGATTTTATGGGAGCATGACCACCAACCAGTTGTCCACTTAAATTAATGACCACTGCCAAACTGTAGTCAGTGGCAGAGGAAATTACTCAGTGGCAGGACATATTGCTGATCACAACATACTCAATTTTGATGACTGCTTTACAACTTGTGCCATTTGGGTCCTTCCCCCCCCCAGCACTAGCTTTTCTGAATTACATAGGTGGGAGACATCCTGCAGCACATCCTTCATTCCCATAATTCTTCTGGCCTCAGTCTCCATGATTATGCTCCCCAAGGGGCTCATGAATTTTTTGTGAGTTCCTGATGTGTGACGCCTCGGTGCTCCGAGCGAGCTATTCCATCATTTCTTTACAGGCTGCATTTTCTTCACTGTGCCCCTCTCACCCCATCCTCACTCCTTCCCTGCTGCTCCCTGCTCCCCCCCCCCCACCTCCCCCCCCCCCCACCTCCCCCATGTTCTTACATATGTCGATCTGGCTAGCCACCTGGTTTCTTGTACGCCTTGTGGTTCCCCCCCCCCCCCCCCCCCCCCCCCCCCCCCCGCCTTGACTTTTCTCTTTCATCCTTCCTTTTTGGCATTTTTGGTCCCCCTTTGGGTTTCACCTCCACTTCTAAACTTTCTTTCCATAGTGTGAGACATTTGGGGAAAAACTCCCTGCCTAGCACCTATGGTCTAGATTTGTCTCTCCTCTTCCTTTCCCTCTTTCTTCCCCACCGTAACTCCTCTCAGCCCCACCAGGTCACCAGCATGTGTGGCCAGTTGTGTGTACCCATCTGGCTGAGTTCCCTGTCAGCACAGGGATCACGCTTCTGATACCAGGGCTGTTGCCTCTCCATGTATGCCTAGAAGTGGTTGCTTGTCATTATGGAGCATTGGAATTCCCCGGAAATGGCCACTGTGCCAGACAGCTATTGGCACCCATAGGGAGAAACCCTGATTGGAGTGGGTGGTATCAGGGTGGGTGCTTGCTGTATGAAATGTATCAAGCTTCAAAAGTCTAGCTGTTCTTCTACAGCTAACTCTTTGGATTATGGAATGCTGCTTCTTATGATCCTGTAGCCTTCCCTTCCCTGGCTACTGTCTGGGATAATGGCCAGGCTTGCCGGCATTGGGTGAAACACTTTCTCCGCTACCTGATCTGTACTAGGATGTTGGGGACAAATTCACCGCCACAAAGCCATTATTTTCTGTGGAAAACATTGAAGACAAGTTTGACAAAAACGTGGAATCTCTCAGTAAGATGCAGTCGGGTCTGTGTACATCAAAACTACTTCTGCCACCCTGTTGCAGCTCTTTGTGCTTGTGATCTCCTCCTAGAGAAGATCAGGGTTACATGTTATCAGTGTGATGTGAAGCTGTACTGTCCCACCACCCATGAGTTGCCTTCAGTGCCTGCATTTTTTCCACTTCTTCCCGATGTACTACGGACACTCTGTGTGGTGACTGTGGACACGCACTATGTGGGGGAAGCCTCCATGTTTCACCACCTGTGTGTGTTGATTGTCTAGACCATCTCTCTCCATTCTCACCAGATTGCCCAGTTTATAAGAAAGAAAAGAAAATGCAAGAGTATAAGTCCCTGGATCGTCTGTCTTACACTGAGGCTCATCAGAAATTTGACCAGCTTATTCCTTTGGTGATGACTTCTACTTTTGCCTCTGTTTCATCCTTTCCCCCTCCTCTCTCTTCTTTATCCCAGTCCTGGCCCCCTCTCCTCTCCCCCACCCCAGTGATTCCCATGCCCTCCTATGCAGGTGCTGCTCCCCCCCCTCCCCCCTCTGCCATCTTTGGCTCCAGCTGGTGATGGGGCTCGGCCAGAGGCCAACTGCCACAACTTGGCTGCTGCACAAACAGTCTGTGTGCCCCAAGGTAACCTGCTCTCTTTTGGTTCTGGATCTTTCAGAAGCCTGCTCTTCCTATGTGCCCTGCCCTCCTCATCCTATGAAAGAGGAGGAGGAGGAGGAGAAGTAGTAGTAGTAGTAGTAGTAGTCATCCAAGGACAAGCCCCCTCCCCGGAGGTGCGACCTCCCGTCTCACAACCTGAGTCTGACATTCCGTCCTCATTGGTGATGTGTGGTGACCTGGTGGCATGATTATCTCCAGCCCATTTGCCTCCCATTTGGATACCACCTGTGTTCTTATTCAATGGCACCATGACAGATGCTACCGTCATCTCCCAAAGTTGCAATCCTTGCCTTTTACTTAGCAGCTTGTATCATTCTCCAGGAATCTTATTTTAATGATGCTCACTCACTGATCTTTTGTTGATTCTATGCTTTCTGTAGGAACCAGGTCAGTCCTTAGAGGGCTTCTGGTGGTGTCTGCACATTGGTCTGTACAGATATTGTTAGTACATGGACCCACATTGTACCCTATTGGAAGCTGTGGCCATTGGGGTCCACTTGGGCTCTGTGGTCATGGTTTGCAATCTCCCTCTCCCTCTCCCTCTCCCTCTCCCTCTCCCTCTCCCTCTCCCTCTCCTGACAGGCCACCTACATCTGCTATATTGCTACACTACCTGTCTGCCTTCGGCAACCCCCCCCCCCCATTTCCTCCTCCTTGGGGGACTTTAATGCCCATCACCCTTTATGGGGTAGTGCTTTTCATCTAGTCAGAGGCTCATTCACCAAATTCTTGCGGACCATGTCCAATGTCTTCTAAATGATGGTTCCCCTACTCATTTTTGTGCTGCATGTGGCACTTTCTCCGCCGTTGATCTTTTACTCCCCCCCCCCCCTCCCCTCTTTCCTCCTTCCTTACACTGGTTACCACACAATGACCTCTGTCATGGTGACCACTTCCTGTTGATTGTTGAATTCCCTTCCCACCTCCCGATGCCCTTGTTATATGATTGGTCTCTATATACCTCCAGGTCATTTTTCCACCTTCTTTGTCAGGTTGTATTGATTAAGTCATCTGTGATCTATTTGGTAAGACAATCCACACTGCCAGTATTGCCGTTACCTGCTTGACAGGCCCCATTTTCCATCAGCCAGTTCTGTGGTGGAGCACGGTGATTGCCACTGCTATTCGTGATTGTCATTGCGCCTTGCAACATCTTAAGCTGAAACTGTTCTCTGCCAGTCTTATTACCTTTATATGTCTTCATTCCAAAGCCTGTTACTTAATCAAACACAGCAAATGCGTGTCTTCAGTGTGTCTTGTCTCCTCTCTAGCTTTTTCTGTCCCTTCATCAAGGGTGTGGGCTACACTCTGCAGCCTCCAAGGTTGCCAGTGGCAGTCTTCCATTCTGGGGCTTGCCCTTCCATGTGGCCTTTGTACAGATCCATCAATTCTCACAGAATATCTCATGACCCGTTTTGTGATGGCATCAATATCAGCCTCCTATCCAGCAGCCTTCAACCTCTGGAAGCAGCAGGCTGAAGCTTACCACTTGTTTTTTATCCCATGTCTGTCAAGATCCTACAATGAATGTCTTACTGAATGGTAGCTTCTTCTGGCTCTCTGTTTCTCCTAGGATTCAGCTCCTGGCCCTGATGTCATCCCTAACCAATTGCTCCAATACTTCAATCCTCCACAATGCCAATATCTCACCCAGGTGTTGAACTGTATTTGGCGCTGAGGCGTTTTCCCCCTCTCAATGCAAAGACAGTATTATGGTTCCTGTCTTTAAGCCTGGCAAGGATCCATCGTCCCTTGATAGTTACCAGCCAGTCTGCCTGACCAATGTCCCCTGCAAGTTTATAGAACAGATGGTGGCTTGTTGGGTCCCTGAATCACAGGAGCTTTTATCTCCTTACCAGTGTGGCTTTCAGGAGGGATGGTTTTCAATTGATCATCTGCATCAGTTGGAAACCACAGTTTTTCAGGCCTTTTATCAGTGCTGCCATCTTGTTACAGTTTCCTTTGATCTTTGTAAGGGCCATGACACAGCTGGGCACCATCAGATCCTCCTTACACTCTATGGGTGGGGTCTTTGGGCCTCCTCCCAACTTTTATTCGCCAGTTCCTGTCCCAGTGATCATTCAAGGTCCAGGTTGGCACTGTTCTCAGCTCTCCGTGGACTCAGAAGAATTGCATTCCACAGGGCTCTGTACTAAGTGTCCTTCTTGAACATGTGTTCTCTGCCAGACTGTTGGTCATCCCTGCTCTGTTTGTGGTTGATTTCTGTATTTGGGCAACCTCCCACTCAGTGGCCTCTGCAGGGTGACAGCTTCAGGGTGCTATCCCCTTAAGTTGAGGGTGATGCATTTCTGTTGCTGTGCTACTGTCCTTCCTGATCTGGAGTCTACTTCAATGCTCGTCATCTAATCGTGATCCTCCAGTTCTGTTTCTTGGGTCTTCTTTTTGACAGCAAGCTTACTCGATTGCCCCGTACCTGTCATCTGAAGGTTGGGTGTTTTGTAAATTCAGTGTTCTTCACTTCCTTGCCCACAGCTCTTGGGACATGGATCATTCGACCCTTCTCCACCTTTACTGGGCATTAGTTTCTGTCTCATCTGAACTATGGTTCTGAAGTTTACGGATCAGCTGCCTTTTCCATGCTGCTCCTCTTGGACACTGTTAACGATCATGGTATCCATTCAGCTGATAGCCTCCTGGTTGATGTTTGGATCCCTCCCGTATTGATTCAGCGGTCCCAGCTCCTGGTTTTCTATGCCATCACTATCTGTTCTTCCCCTCCTCAGCATTCCTATTCTAGTTGTTTTGCAGCTTTGGGCTGTGCCTGCATTCTGCCCATCCTTGGGTGGTATTACCAGTTGGGCTCTGCCACGCTTCTCTCCATCGTGACTTCCATCTGTCCTTCTCGCCCTCTTCCTTATTTTATCTCCCAATCAGCTCCACTTGGTTAGTTCCTTGGCCACAGATTCAGACATATCTCTTCTGGACCAGAAGACCTCCATCACGCCAATGGTGTGCCATTGTTTGTTTCAAATGCTCTTGCGGGAGTTTCAGGATGCCACTGCGTTTTACGCCAATGGCTCTAAATCCATTGATCATGTGGGATATGCTTCCATGTCTTCTGTTGGCATGGAACACCATCTCTTGCATGCCACATGTGGAGTATTTACTGCAGAATTGAGGGCCATCTATTGGGCCCTCTGCTTCATTAAATAGTTCTCACTCACCTGAGTCCCGTTATGTATGGACTCAGTGAATGGCTTTTAGGCTATCAATCAGAGTTTTTCCTCCATCCCTTGGTCTCTGCCACCGAAGACCTTCTCACTGATCTTGGTGATGCTGCTTGTTTGATTGAGTGCCTTAGGGTTCCTGGCTATGGAGGTAGCCTACGCTGCGAACTTGCTGATCATATGGCTGGAGGGGGGGGGGGGGTGGCCACCCATTTCCCGTTCTCTGTGACCCCTCTGGGGGTGGATGTGTGGCTTTACATCAAATCCTGTTGATGAATCATGAGCTGACTCTTGGAAGGCTACCTCTGTGTCTAATAAACTTCACGCCATGAAGGAGTTCCCACCACATGGCGTCCTTCCATCTGTCTGTCGTGGGGGGAATCTACCATCTTCTGCATCTTTGTATTGCTCATCTAGGTTGACCCATGGGTTTTTTACTCTGCAGTGAGCTACCCCCCTCTGCCCATTTGTAGTTGCGGGGCTCCCTGCATGACAATCCATATTTTGCTGGGCTGCCCCCTGCCTCTTAGCCTTTCACACTAAATATGCCCTCCCAACTTCCTTGTCACGGGTTTTAGCAGATGACCCTTGCATGGTTACATCTGTCCTCAGTTTTGTTTGCGAAAGTGGTTTTTACTCTCATGTATAAATCCCTGAAATTCCCTCTGAAATTTGAATCCTTCAGTTAGCATAGGCTTTGGTTCTGGAGGCACTGATCTTGCCTCCACACCAGCCAGGTTTTCCCTACCTTTTCCCTACATTTTGTCTTGTCTGTTGTGCTGTTTTGTTTCCCTTTTTCTTGTCTCTTCATCTGCTGGTGTAGTCCGTCTTGTATCGTGGTAATGGTATGGTGTGGATGTTGTGAAGGGTCGGTGGCGGTGCTGGTGTCCCACTGTGCGTAGCATTTCTGGGGCACCCCCCACTCTCCCCATTTCCTCCCACTCCCTTCCTTTTCTTTCCTCCATCTGCTACCGTGAGGTCTCTTTTCTCTCTTTGTTTTTCCTTGATGAGGCTGTGCTGTTTGTGTTGTTCTTCCATTCATTTCTGCCATCCTAGATCATGGGACAGATGACCTATTTGCTTGGTCCCCTACCCCCAAATCAACCAACCAACCAATCAGCCAATCCATGACTGTGATGAACTGGCAAATAACACTGTACACACCGATATTGCAGATATATGCAAAATTGTGTTCATATTTGAGTCACTTTGGTTCCTGTACAACTACAGAAAACATTGAAGTTATGTGAGACTGACTTAATTGGATCATTTGACAACTCTGCTTGCCACTAAATGATTTAAATTCTATAAGAAGATTTTTGCAAGTTATGTGAAGAAAAAATGTTCACAATGAGCATGGCTTTATATGTATTGAGTCAGTGAATTATAATTTTTATTTAAACAGCACATAAAGCACGCATGCAGTGTTGTGTTCCATAAACTCCAAACATGAAAACTAAATGTGAGAGATTACATGGAGAAATGAAAAGTGAATAACAAATCCCAGAAGCTGCTTGAGATGAAAAATATATTCTCAAGAACTGTAAGTAGGCAGATCATCCACAGACTTTGGTCAAGAGTGAATGGTTACATGTTGTTGACTTGCATGGACAACTGGATAGACCTTATGGTAACGAAAGTACTTTTTTTCAATAACAGGTTTGGGAAATGATAATTGTAGATGGAACACCCAATGCCACCCATTGTAAGGAGATTTGGTGACATAGGGGTAGATTTTTTTAAATAATTTATTCTGCATACTTTTTTGTTGATGGGACTCCCTGTGATATTCAGGTGATTTGCTAGTGAACAGTACAGACTTGCTTCCTTTGACACCCCTATTGTAAATGGAATATGGCTAACATTATAGAAAACTTGACAGTTTAAAGCAGACAAAAATAGAAACATGATGTAATGTGTTAAACTATACATTCATTGTAAACCATTAGAAAATGGCAACCAAAATTCATGCAGTGCCAATGAATCAACCAGGTAGAATGCTCAAAAATAGTTTAAATTTGGGATCTTGACACCTTTCTCACTCCATGGATGATTCTGATCTTTCACTCGTATTTCCCAGTAACTTCACATTGATGTCAGGTATCATCTGCCTTTCCGACACAAAAATGTTTGTCCTTCTGTTAGTTGATATTTAGCTTTTAAACCTTGGTTTTTGCCCTTTCTCACATTTACAGTATTTTGGTTTCTGCATTATCTGTATGTGCTTTTCCTTAGCCTTTCTGACTTGCTTGCCTTATTGTGTATATAATTTTAAATATTTTTGACCATCAGTGTCTGAAATGGGATCAAATGAAGAACAAAGGTAAAGGCTTGGATAGAAGATGTTGCATTCTTCACACATAGAAACATTTTATAGTTACTGATGCTTAATACTGTTTTCAGACATTATAATGGGGTTGGTGGGGTGGTTGGGTGTGGATGGCTGTTCCGTGCTGAAGATGGATAGAGGTCAGCAAGAATAGGCAGCTCATAGATACAATAACATCTTTATTGCTGTTTGTGTACAATTATTAGATTCTGAAGTTGATAACTCTGATGGTGAGTGAGGTGAATCTGCCGTCTCAGTGTCACCCAGAGTGTCATTATCTGGTCACACCTGGCTGGTGGAAGTGCTGAGTATGTACTTCTGTGGTGGCTACAGCTGTGTTGAGTAGTACTGAATTACCACTGACCCGAAATGTGATCAACCTGGCGAAGAATACCTGCCACTGTGAACACATCAGGCTGTGTCTTGCCCCTAGTGGACACCTAGAGTAGTGCAGGAGTAGGTTTAATCATAATAAGAAAATAGGAATGCAGGTAGTAAGTATGAATTGCATAGTGAACACATTTTTGTAGCCAGGATAGACATGAGGTACAAGTTTATATCCCAGCTAGTTCCACAGAAGGTGAAGAGATTGAAAGAATATATGCAGAGTTAAACGAAATTATTCAGATAGTTAAGAGAGATGAAAATTTAATTGTGAGGTGGGAATTGGAAGAGGAGGAAAAATAGGTGAATATGGATTGGGGGAAAGAAATGAAAGAGGAAACTGCCCAGTAGAATTTTGCACAGTGCATAATTTAATCATCACTAACACTTAATTTAAGAATCATGAAAGAAGGCTGTTTACATAGACAATACTTGGAGACAGTAGAAGAGTTCAGTTTGACTATATAGTGGTAAAACAGAAATTTTGGAACGAGATTTTAAATTGTAAGACATGTCTAAGGGCAGATGTGGTCACTGACCACAATTTATTGGTTATTAAATGCAGATTAAAATGAAGAAATTGCAGAAAGGTAGGAAATTAAGGAGCTGGGATCTGGATAAGTTGAAAGCACCAGAGGTTGTTGAGTGTTTGAGGAAGCTTTAGGCAATGGTTGACTAGAACAGAGAAAAACAATACAGTAAAAGACAAACAGGTAGCTTTAAGAGATTACATAGTGAAGGAGCAGGTGATCAAATAGGCAGAAAGTGAAGGCCTAGTAGAAATCCTTGGATAACATAGGAGACACTGATTTTAACTGATGAAAGGAGAAAATATAAAATGTAGAAAATGAAGTAGGTGAAAGGGAATGCAAACATCTAAAAAATGAGATTGACAAAAAGTGCAAAATGGCTAAGCAGGAATGGCTAGATGACAAATCTAAGGATTTAGAAGTATAATTCAAGGGGAAAAATACATGCTGCCTACAGGAAAATTAAAGAGACTTTTGGAGAAAAGAGAAGCAGCTGTTTGAGTATCAAGAGCTCAGATGGCAAACCAGTCCTAAGCAAATAAGGGGAAGCTGAAAGGTGGAAGGAGTATATAGACGATGTATACAAGGGAGATGAAGGCTACATCAAAGAAATGGAAGAGAATGTAGGTGAAGATGAGATGGGAGATATGAGATATGATACTGTGAGAAGAATTTGACAGAGCACTGAAAGACTTGAGTCAAAACAAGGGCCCTGGAGTAGATGGCATTCTGTCAGAACTACTGATAGCATTGAGAGAGCCAGCCATCGCAAAACTATTCCATCTGCTGTGCAAAATGTAAGAGACAGGTGAAATACTCTCAGACTTCAAGAAGAATGTAATAATTCCAATTCCAAAGAAAGCAGGTGTGAATATTACTGAACTATCAGTTTAATAAGTCATGGTTGCAAAATGCTAACACAAATTCTTTACAGAATACTGGAAAAACTGGTAAAAGCCAACCTTGAAGAAGATTAGGTTGGATTCTGGAGAAATATGGGAAAACACACGATAGTACTAACCCTACAACTTCTCTTAGAACATAGGTTAAGGAAAGGCAAACCTCTGTTTGTTGCATTTGTAGACTTACGGAAAGGTTTTGGCAATGTTGACTGGAATATTCTCTTTGAAATTCTGGAGGTAGCAGGGGTAACTTACAGGGAGCAAAAGGCTATTTGCAATTTGTACAGAAACCAGATGGCAGATATAAGATTTGAAGGACATGGAAGGGAAGCACTGGTTGAGCAGGGAGTGAGGCAGGGTTTTAGCCTATCTCCAATGTTATCCAATCTGTACATTGAGCAATCAGTAAATGAAACCAAAGAAAAATGTAGAGAAGGAATTTAAGTTCAGGGAATAGAATTGAAAACTGTGAAGTTTCCTGATGACATTGTAATTGTGTCAGAGACTGCAAAAGACTTGGAAGAGCAGTTAAATGGAATGGACAGTGTCATGAAAGGAGGGTATAAGATGAACATCACCAAAAGTAAACCAAAGGTAATGGAATGTAGTCAAATTAAATCACGTTATACTGAGGGAATAAGATTAGGAAATGAGACACTTAAAGTAGATAGGTTTTGCTATTTGGCAAGAAAAATAACTGCTGATGGCCAAAGTAGAAAGGATATAAAATGTAGACTGGAAATGGGAAGAAAGGCATTTCTGAAAAAGAGAGATTTTTTAACATCGAATATGCACTTAAGTGTTACAAATTTTTTTGTGAAGGTATTTGTCTGGAGTGTAGTCATGTATGGAACTGAGACATGGATGATAAACAGTTTAGACAGAAAGAGAATATAAACTCTTGAAATGCGATGCTACAGAAGAATGCGAAAGATTAGATGGATAGCTCACGACTAACGAGGAGGAACTGAATAGAATTGGAGAGACAAGAAATTTGTGTCACAGCTTGGCCTAAAGCAGAGCTCAGTTGATAGGGTACATTGTGAGACATCAAGGGATTAGCACTGGAGGGAGGTACTGGTGATGAGGGAGGGGGGTGGGGGTACAAATTGTAGAGGGTGAAGAAGAGATGAATGAAGTAAGCAGGCTCAGAAGGATGTAGATTCCAATTCTATTTGGAGATGAAGAGGCTTGCTCAGGTTAGAGTAGCATGGAGAGCTGCATCAAACCAGTCTTTGACTGAAGATAACAACAACAACAACAACATCATGTCATAGTGAATGCTTAGTTATTATTACACAGATTTGAAGTTGAAAAACAAAAATTACATTTAACCACCTTTTCAGGTACATTTAGCATTTAGGTGTATGACATGGAGCTGACCACTGCCCTCCCCCTTCCCCATCCACTTTATCTGCTGTTTAACTTATTTCTGAACAAAGTTGTGAGTGAACAGGAAAATTATGTCAGAGGAGTAAACTTAAGATAGTATGGATACTAATCAATTTAATATTTTTAGCCTTTGTTCAAAATTTAGCAGTTATCAGTAATACTAAGGAAGATATTAATTATAATAGTGGAAAATCAGACCTCCAGATATCTTCCCATTACATGGGAAATCTGTTTCAGAGTAACAGGAAAGTTCCACTAAAGATGAAATTTGGAATTATTTTACTGGTGCCCTCCTTCAGATACCTTGGGGAGACCATACTGCCATCAGCAAAGTTAGAAAGGGTGGTCAAATTCAAAAGGTATTTAGAATCAAAAGCAACCTTAACAACAAAAAGAAGTAATACCATACAATGCAAAATTGCCACGTTACAAGATAGTTCTTTTACCACAAGCCCTATATACATAAGAGAATGTAGCTGTTAGAGGATGTTCTAAAATTGCAGAAACTGAAAAAAAGAGCAGATATTTATTAGGTAAATATATGGACCCATATAATAAAATTGACCTCTAAATACAGGTAGATAAGTTCACTTACACTCTGCACAAGAGAGACATGAAATTTTATGATTGTGTTTTTAGAAAGAACAACAGCAGACTCATCAAAAGACTGCTCAACATTATTAATTTTAATATCACTCACCTGGTTGAAGAAACAAGATGGTTTACAAGACATGAACATCACAGATGAAATCATAACCTATATCTAGTTTTTAGAATGTTAACAGTGAAGCACATCTTTTATGAGAAGCTTAAAAGGAACACAGATAAGAAATATGCAGAAGAATTGAAATAAATATAGAGAATTTGTGAAGAGATTCTGGGAGGATAAACCATCCAGCCTTCTTCGAAGTATGAAGAAAGAAAGGCGAACAACAGCTCCTAACTCATAAGAGAACCATGTACTGACCAGCCAAGGGAATTGGACTTCCCTTACTGAGACTGAATAGCCTTCAATATTTCAAGATGTTAAGCCATTAGCATAAAGAAAAAATAAACTGTCAATGGAAATTAAAGGATTGGATGAAAGTAAAAGCCATCCAAAAACCTTGATCAGGTGACGAGAATGTGCAGGAAATGACTCTGAAACATATAATATTCAGCTTTCAGAGTACTGATAATGAAATGCTGACAATGAATAGATCAAAGGTGACAGTTAATCTCAAAATGGATCAATGGGTACAAATACTAATAAACTGAGAAAAAAACCTCAGTCGTCAGTTGTGCAGATATTTACCGTTATATGTCCAAAAATATAAATATTGAATGTGGTAGTTGTAAACATATATATAAGTTCCTTGCTCCCTGGCATGGCAGCTTGACGTGTACATAGATGTGACTCATTTACTGTAAATTTGCTGTCAGTCAATATGTTTTTGCAGTAATAACATACAATATGTAAATTTTTGGGACACATCATGGGATTTTGCTTCTTTGAAGAAGGTATTTACATTTGCTAAAACAATACTAAGTTTTGGAAGATGACAGATTAATTTGTCAAAACTGGTAAAGTGAAATAAAAATATCTGTGCAACTAATGATCCAATTTTATTTTGAAATAAATGCCACAGTTGCTGGAAAGAAACAGCTATGTATAAAATAATAATAATAATAATAATAATAATAATAATAACAATAATAATAATGAAGGAAGCATGCAAAATTCTGATGATGACTGAATCAGAGTGTAGAATGTAAACATGGTGCAGGATGGAAGAATGCTTTGAAAGGAAATGGAGAATCAGAGATGGAAGAAATTGGCATCACTTAATACCCAAACAGATGTCAATAAGAGCCTGGCACATGATGAAAACTAGTTCCCATCTCAGGAATGTGGAAGAACTCATATTTGTGAGAAATCTGGATGCTTCCAGGCACCTCTTGCTTCCCAGGCTCCTGCAGCTTTTGAGGACTTCTTCCTTTTCTTAATCTTCTTATTCTTCTTGTCTTCCATTTGGACTGCAAGAATTATCAATCACATATACCCAATTTTTTATATCTTTGGCCGTTTTTGTTTGTCACCAAAACTTCAATTTTTCAAATTCCTTCACATTTTGTATCATGTTCACACATTAAGACAGATAATCTATAATCTAATATGCCCTGATAATATTTGAAACACTGTTAAAAACAAGGCAGTACAAACTGGGCAGAATTTTTGTTCACTGAGTGATTTTCATTTGTGGCTTATAGAATTAATCTTAATTTTTATGTGTATAGTGTTTACATACACATGAATTTTCATGTTGCATGTATGTTTCAGATTCTGTAACTCATAAGAGAGGGAAAGTATTTTGTGTCTTAATCTGTTCTTTTTTCCTTGCAGACACGAATCATACTGGCTCCATTTTTCTATGTGAACTTTGCTGATTTCTGGTTGGCAGACCAACTTAATAGTCTTGTGGTAGTTTTCACTGATCTGCAGTTCCTGATTTGTTTCTATGCAACTAATAAGAACTGGATGGTTGCTGAAGGTTAGTTTTTGAGTGTAGGTAAGCTAGTATATTCTTGACTGTAAATGACAATTTTATATTTTTGTTTATAAATAAATGCCTAAGGTGGAATGATAAGGAGGCGGTATGTAGCCATTAATGAGTCAGTTCCAGTAAGAAATGACCTTATGAGGGTGGTTTGAAAAGTTCTCGGAACGGAATAGAATAAAAGTACTTACATCACTGAAACTTTTTTTATTTTTCTATGTATTCTCCTTGTTGATTAATGCACTTGGTCCAACGATGTTCCAGTGCCTTGGTCCCATCTCGAAAATGGGTTCCCTCCAGGTCCTGCAAAATAGTTGTAACTTCAGCTATCAGTTCTTTGTTTGAAGTGAATCTTCATCCACTGAGAAAAATTTTCAGTTTCGGGAAGAGATGGAAGTCTGATGGAGCCATATCAAGTGAATAAGCTGGGTATGGCAAAAATTCATGCCTTAGCTCGTGTATTTTGCCATGGTGACGGCATGTGTGCGGGCACGCGTCACGAATTGCGGAACCCATCTTGCAGATAATTTTTTCATTTCTAATTCTTTGGTTAAAATATGATACACCCTTTCAGGTGATGTCTGGCAAGCATGAGCAATTTCACGCACTTTCAATCAACGATCCTCCATGACCATTTCGTGCATTTTCGCAATGATTTCTAGAGTAGTGACACATCTTGGCCGATCACAGTGTGGATCATTATCTAAGCTCTCTTGACCAAATTTAATTAATTTGCCCACTTGGCAACAGCTGAACATGAAGGTGAAGAGTCCCCAGTGTGTTCTGGAAATTGGCATGAACGTCCTTTGTTTTCGTACCTTTCTTTATGTAGTACTTAATCACTGCTTGAATCTTGATTTTTTTTCCATCTTCACAAATCAGTATGGGGGAACAACAACAGAACCACGTCACCACCACAGCTCTCTTCCAAGAGCACTGACATGGCACGTGTTTACAGGCAACAGTCCAATGAATATCACTTAAACAACTCATTGCGCTACCTCTGACCTCTCATGGTGATTTTGAGAACTTTTCAAACCACCCTTGTAATACAAGAGACAACAAAAATATAACACCAATATTATTTTGAAAGGGTGCATCCAGATAATGTTCGGTATTGATTTAATCTGAGCTTGATATTACTATATCATTCACATGGCTCAAATTGCATGATACTGAAGTAACTCTTCATGTTAAAACAGTTGAAACATGGTAGTCTTGTTTATTGGACACAATGCACTAGAATGCACTAAAGACAAGTCCAATGAACATGATTGTGTTCTAACCCACCCTTTGCTGTACTGAATGCGATACTCTATCTATACTGATGATAAAACTGTAAAACCTTCATGTCTGGCTGTTTGAACATGCTGATCTCCAACACTACTATACAAATTTTTATGGAGTTTTCACAGGAAACTTGAACTTAGCTTGGGGCAGTGTTCTCATAAGAGGACAATATAAAAAGCATTTAAAGGTGTTGCAGAATTATTTGTGCCAAGAAATAATTATTAAGGAAAAAATCAATATGTTACGCTGTTCCAGACTTAATTAGTATTGAGTTTAGCCAAATGGGCTGTTCTGTGCCCAAATTCAAACAGCCCGCCAGAGATGATGTCACTGAATGTGTTCTTCATTCAGTTCCTAAAATCAAACAAGAGAGTGATAGAAAATTGGACATGCGACATTATATGAGAACAGCTGACACTAATTATATCAGCAGGCTGCTTGAATTTGTGCACGCTATGTCCTGATGACTAACTTAAATGCCAGTTAATTCAAAAACAGCACATTGTATTGAATTTTTTTAACAGTTATTTTTCAGAACAACCTACCGTGCAACACCCATACGACCTTTTAAGACCATTTCTGACCATCCTGCATAGGCTCTATTTCATCGAAATTGGGTCACAGGAAAAAAAAAGACATTGTAATTTAAAGTTTTATCTAACTCAGCTGTGTCTGTCTGTCTGTTTCTGATCTGCCTGTCAAAGGCTTTGTTTTATCAAAATTGGGGAAAAAAATGGTGTTGTAATTTAAAGTTTTATGCAACTCAGTCGTTTCTGTCTGTCTCTGAGAACACTAACATATCAAAAACTACTAGACAAATTTTCATAGGATTTTCGAAAGTAATTTGTACATAACTTGGAACAATGTGTAAACACTATTTAATCAGAATCAGATAAAGAAATGTGATCTAAAGTTTTATCTAATACCATCATATCTGTCTGTCTCTTTGAACATGCTAAGTCCAAAACTGCTGGAACATTTTTCATGGCATTTCACTGGTGATTTTAGCATAGCTTGGGGCAACATATAGCTTTATTTCATCAGAACCAGACCACAGCTTGAAGAATGTAATGTGACAAAGGGAAACATGTTTACTCTTTGGAAGAGCTGTTTATTTTTTGATGATTTGTGAAAATGCTTTTATTGATTGATATGTTCTACATAATTTGATTCAACATAATAAATACATCTACATTTACATCGTACTCCACAAACCACATAATGGTGTGTGTTGGAAGGCCCTCCAGTCCTGTTCCACTCGCGAATAGCGCATGGGAAGAATGATTGTCGGTAAGCCTCTGTATTGATTCTAATTTCTTGAATCTTCTCCTCATGGTCATTACGTGAGACGTATGTTGGAGGAAGTAATGTGTTGACTGACTCTTCCTGGAACATGCTTTCTCAAAATTTCCATAGTAATCTCTCCATGATGCACAACACCTCTCTCAAAACTCTGCCAGTGGAGTTTGTTGAGCATCTCCGTAACGCTCTTGTGCCAACCAGATGATCCTGTGATGAAATGTGCCACTCTTCATTAGATCTCCCTCCCCCTCCCCCTCCCCCTCCCCCTCCCCCTCCCCTCCCCCTCCCCCTCCCCTCCCCCTCCCCCTCCCGCTCCCTCTCCCCCTCCCCCTCCCCCTCCCTCTCCCTCTCCCTCTCCCTCACCCTCTCCCTCCCCCTCCCATACCCTCCCCCTCCCCCTCCCCCTCTACCTCGCCCTCCCACACCACTGCACCCTTGCCCCCCCTTCTATCTGTCGTATTTGGTAGGGATCCCAAATAGGTGAACAATACTCAAGAATTGGTAGAACAAGTGCATTCCTTTGTGGATGAGTTACATTTCCTTAAGATTCTTCCTTTGAATCTGAGTTGCCATCTGTTTTTCTCACTATTTGTTTTATGTGGTCTTTCCACTTATAGTCACTCTGGATAGTTATGCCTAGATATTTTATGGCAGATACTGTTTCCAGCAGTTTATCGTCAATAGTGTAGCGATATGGTAGTGGATTTCTTTTTCTAAATATGCGTAATATGTTACATTTATTTATGTTTAGGGTCAAGTGCCAGAGCCTTCACCATTCATCAATTCTCTGGAGGTCATTCTGCAAATTCTTCCTGTTTTCTGGCATTGCTACCTTGTTATAGACAACTGCATCATCTGCAGAGAGCCTTAGAGAACATCTGACTCTTTCTACCAGAACTTTCATATATATTGTAAACAGTAACGATCCTATTGTACTTCCTTGGGGAACTCTGGAAATTACCTTTACATCTATTGATTTTTTTTTTGTTAAAAGCAACATGTTGAGTTCTGTCTGCTAGGAAGTCTTGAATTCAGTTGCAAATCTGCCCTGATACTTGATAAACTCGTATATATTTTTTTCACTAAATGGCAGTGTGGGACAGTGTCAAATGCTTTCCTGAAGTCAAGGAACAAGGCGTCACCCTGAGCACCATTGTCTATGGCGCTGTGGATTTCATGGAGGAACAGAGTGGGCCGAATTTTGCACGATATCTGTTTGCAGAATCCATGTTGATTTTTATAGATGAGAATTTCCTTCTCCAAGAACATTACAATTCTTGAGCATAAAACATGTTCCATAATTTTAAAACAGATTGACGTCAATGATATACCAGGTGTACCGGTATGAAATGAGCGTTAAGATACAAATGTGTCGATAGGTAACATTTGTTGTGAACAAGCTTAAATTTTTTTTTTATTTGGTTGGTATGGCATCTGTTAAAGATATTTAGTATACATCAAGTCATGGAACAAACATCATCATATGTTTTTTTCATCGTGTTAACAATGTCGAATTTTGTACCAGAAAGTGATGATTTGCAGAAAGCACTAATTTTTTGTTTTCATTTGAAAAAAAGTGCTGCAGAGTCGAATCGAATGCTTGTCGAGGCATATGGTGATCATGCTCTTTCAGAAGCAACATGCAAAAGATGGTTTCAACGGTTCAGAAATAATGATTTTGATGTAAGAAATGAAGAGCGTGGAAGACCACCAAAAAAGTTCGAAGATGCCGAATTGCAAGCAATATTGGGTGAAGATATTACTTTGAGTCAGAAGCAAATGGCAGCAATGCTAAATGTTGCACAACATACAATTTCTGACTGTTTGAAAGCTGTGGGAAAGATCCAAAAGTGTGGAAAATGGGTGCCACATGAATTGAATGAAAGACAGATGGAAAACCGAAAAACGATTTGTCAAATTTTGCTTCAAAGACATGAAAGAAAATCAGTTTTGCATTGAATTGTTACTGGTGATGAAAAATGGATTTATTTTAAGAATCCTAAATGGGAAAAATCATGGGTTAATCTGGGACAACCATCAACATTGACTGCAAAACCAGATCGATTCGGCACGAAGACAATGCTCTGTGTTGGTGGGATCAGAAAGGTGTGGTGCATCATGAGCTTCTAAAACGTGGTGAAACTGTGAATACTAATTGCTACAGACAACAAATGATCAATTTGAACTATGCATTGATCGAAAAAAGACCAGAATGGGCCAGAAGACATGGCAAAGTAATTTTTTTACATGACAGTGCACCTGCACACAAAGCAAAACTGGTTCAAGATACAATCAAAACACTTGGCTGGGAGCTGCTACCCCACCCACCATATTCACTAGACTTGGCCCCTTCCGACTACCATTTGTTTTCATCAATGGGACATGCATTGGCTGAGGAACACTTCGATTCCTAAGAAGAAGTTGAAAATTGGGTGTCTGATTGGTTTACTTCAAAAGACGAACATTTCTATTGGCGTGGTGTCCACAAATTGCCAGAAAGGTGGTCAAAATGTGTAGAAAGCAATGGTCAGTACTTTGAATAAAATGTTTTTATTTTTCAATTCAAAATTAGTGTTTCATTTTCACAAAAAAAAACAAAAAAAAACGCTCATTTCATACCAGTACACCTGGTAGGTCTATAATAGTGTGCATCTGTCCTACTGCCCTTCTTAAAAATAGGAATGACCTGCTTATACAGTACAGCCCTTCTTAAAAATGGACATGACCTGCTCATACACTACTCAAAGTGTTTAATCTATACTTCCATATTAATTATATAAGGAAAAGGATAGTTGCCATTAACCATATAGTGGAGATTCTACATGCCTGTCTGCAGCTCAGCAATCATCTTCATGGTGAGTTGCTACCTATGCTCATTAGTTTTGATACTCAGAGTATTTGCGCAACTTAGCTGTTGCTTGGATTGATCACTGTGGTCTCATTTCATTAGCTTGGTGTCAGTGACTTGTGAACAGCTGGCCATGCAAGTGGACTTCCATGAGGGGCTGAAGCTACAGGCTGTTTCTGCGGGTATCTCTAACAGATCGGGTCTGCTGATCTGAAACCCATAGTTTCCCAATAATGTACAGGCCCTGCCCGTCATATCTAGTCTCACTGATCTGCCTGCAGACTGGATCTGTTTGTGTATGGCATAATGCAGCATATTTTTGTCATGGATCCAGGACTGTGGTGCTCCTTGGCAGGACAGAGGCCACAAGCAATAGATTTCAGGAATTGCAACTGTCTCACCATAAGTACATTGTACAGTGTGGTGTTTTTATTGTTATAGTACATCATGTCACTTTGGAAGTAGTTTGTACGTTATAAAGTATGGACGATAAGAAGAAGAAAATTGTGCCAGTCGCTGATGGTTTTTACACTATGTACTCATATATTTCTCAAAAGAAAAGTTACGCAATACCTGTAAAATGAAATGATTGTGTGGCATTGATGGCCATGAGGTCCCATCCAGGGAAGTTCGGCTGTCGGGTTGCAATTCTTTGTTCAGATGATGCTACTTTCGCCTCCTTGTCTGTCAGTGATCATGAAATGATGATGAGGACAACACAACACCCAGTCCATGAGTGGTGAAAATCCCCAACCCAACTGTGAATTGAACCTGGGCCTGCTGCATGGTAGGTAGACTGATTACCACTCAGCTAAGCAGGCGGACACACAATACCACTAAAATAATAGGCATAACACAATGGGTAATAACTGACAGTAACGAACACGGACGAACCAACATTTTATTGGCGGTCACCTATAGTAGTGTCTTACACAACTCTTCCTCACCTTATTCACTCTTTCAAGAGGCCTACTTTTTTCTGGGGTTATTTCTGAAGTCAGTGAAGGAGTTTTAAATGTGTCTTGCGACTCCAGGGAAATGCATATTTTTGTCACCAAATGTGTTTCCTTTTATTGAAATAAAATAACATCGGTGGTCTTAATGAAACACACATACCATTTGGATTGCTTTCTCCATCTAAACACAGTTCATTATAAAAGATGTTGACGTTAGTACATAAAAGTTTTCCTCACTTGTTTATAAATGCAGAAGTCCCCACATTTTCTTGTCAACTTATGTCTTTATTCACCCTTGAAATCTCAAAATTTGTCAGGGAACAATTCTAAAACTTATCTGGAAATTAGGAAAATATCAGGGAATTTCACTTGGGGAAACTTGTGGCAACCGTGTATAGTTACATCAGCAGCACGATGCATAGATGTGCACTCCTATCAGTGCCCCTCCACTCCCACCACTAGGCAATGACTCTGAGCATACAACTACATCATGTATTGCAGCAGTGGAGTGGTGAAGATGGAGTGGGGGGTGGCTGGCGAGGGGGGGGGGGGGCAGGACACATCACTAGCTATGCTTATTAGAACAGGCAAATGTGTAAGTAGCTGAAATTATTGCATGTACAATAGCTTTCTTACTCATTACAGCAAAATTACTGATGTGTGAGTGCAGTCTTGAGTAACAGCTAGTTGCAGTAATAAAGACATTAGCAAACTTCATAAACTACTGACTTTGTATGTGTTTGTATGACAAATGTGTATTAATATGACCAAGTGCATGTAGAATAATGTGAGTTTATTATTTTCACTTAACTTTGTGCTTCTTGAAATTTTGCTTGGCTGTTTGTCAACATGGCAGATTCTCTTCCTGCAAAATGTAGTTTGGTTGTTACTTGGATATATGTGTGTTGAAATAGTATTATGAAGAAGATTACTTTCTTCACATCAACTTTTTAAGCAACATCAAAGTTATTTTAACACTAGGTAACACACATTGTCACTTAACAGCTCAATTTTTGCATAACAGTTATTCCATATTAAAATGTTCTGGCTCCATAGAGTGACCACAACAGACACTCAGCTTTACTCCATCACTGCACAACAGACAGACTTCCAACTACAGTTACAAAGATGTGTGAAGTGTACATACAAAGATTTACATGGAAAGACAATATAATAAGTGTTTTTTAACCAAAGAGATACAATCAATTAATATTTAATTAACAATAGCATTTTTCTATCAGTTTTATCTTTTTGAATAATTATGGAAAGCAATGAGTATGGTTATGATATTTTTAACTTTAAATTATAAATTATGGTGTGTCAGCTACTTCTGTACTTCACAGAAAAAAAGAGGGGTTTGAGCAGTTCCATTACAATGCCCAGAAGTAGTTGTTGGTGAATTGTAAGTGAGAATCTGACAACCACAATAACCTGCAGCAAGTCCTTGAGCATGGTGAATGTAATTTTTGTGAAAGTGGTCCTAGTGTCATGAAAGGGCATTGATTGAGCAAACACATGGTCTGCTTTTGTTTCACTGTGCTGGCCTACTTATGCCACTTCAGATGTCAATGACTTGTACTATGTGACCCTCCATCATATGTGGGGGGTGAACCTGCTGCCTAGAGCACCATTCTCAGTGCACCGTAGCAGAGAAGAGTCACACCAACGATGTGCTCTGACAAATGTCATTGTCTGAGTGGCTAGGATATGTCCACAGAAGGCAGCACAGGAAAAATATGAGATATAAAATTAATATGAAGTTCATTGCAACATACTGAACCTGCCTTCTCAGGTGAGAGTTATTTTAGAACATAGTAATTGAATTCAAGTCAATTCTTGAATAGTGAAAGAACAATAATAATGACTGAAGACTTGAAAGGCTGAAAATGTCACAGTAAATTCAAAGTTCCAAAATTCAATGTCCATATCCTCAGCGTGCCTCTCTCAAAGTCTAGAAGGGACATGCAAAAGTTAAAGCCTCAAAAGGACAAGTAAAAGTTTTCAAGTTTGGTGTATTGCCAATGAAAAACAAAGACAAATCTACAAAGTCTAATTAATGGCCATGGCATTGGAGGCCACATCTCTTTGATATAGGACAGGGTTTCCCAAACTGTTCAGTGTTCCACAGAAAATGAATATTGCAAAAAACTATTAATAACATGGTGTTTTTCCAACATTTTGTTGATACTCATTTTTTAAAATTTTATTGCAATTTCTGTGTTATTAGTTATGATTTAAAATTGACGTAATCATTAAATAAAACAAGTTTTTCTCATTTTTAAAAACTTTATTAACCTTCTAAATAAACAAGGTGTTACATCAAAGCACCATGATTCTCAGGGTGTCCTGTAAGAGAAAAAGTTTTGAAACACCTGATTTAGACCCCACTAATGGTATAGGGCCATAGCTGGCAACTCCTGGAGGTGAAGGTCTACATAGATGGAGTAAGCATTGGCATTGGCATTGTCATCATCATCATTGTCATCATAGCAGCAGCTCCAGAGTGAGATCTTGATTGTGGGAATGCTTTTGCAGTTGACGCCTGGTCCAGGAAACTCATTTGGAGTGAACTGATGGGCATTTGCCAGGCCTGGTGCTGGCCCAAATACTGTCTGGGCACCAGAATGCTGCAAGTACTACTTCCAGTCACACAGCATGTGGAGGAGAAAAGGTCAATGGGACCAGTGGCCAGCGATGTCTGGCAGTGCATGGGTTACCACCTGGTGGCTGGGCGAAATATGGTCATCCCTTGTCTCTTGTCTGAAGAGCTGTCCCCAGCGAGGTCCGTGTCCATATAACATATTTGTATTGTTAGCTGCTGGCTGAGTGGGCACAGGGTCTCAGCACAGCATTCAGCATTCCTCCTCTGCTCCCCTGAAGGGAGGAGAGGAGGTAGCAGCTGGGGTGACTGTGTAACGGAGATCCACTCAATTGGCGTTGGCGCTGGTGTGGCATGTGGAGCAGCTGAGGAGATCACAGGGAAGCTGGCCGCAGGCTGGAGCTGATATAGACCTGTGGTGTCTGGGATGGGCATTGTGGAGGACTCCACCTCTGGAACATATGGTGATGGTAGCTTAGTGGACCCTGGCAGAGGATCACAACAAGGATGCAATTTGTTAATGTGCTCATGGTAAACTGTTTTGAAGCTCGAGCTCAGTCGTGATGTGGCCCAAAAGGTTGAAAATGACCTCAGGATACCAATGCTGGTGGCCCAGACATGATCTTGAAGAGAGAAACAATGGTGGCTGGACCACTGAGAGGAAGGAAGAGCACTGTGGGGTGGATGATAGACAATTGTGACCAATGTGGCAGCCACAGAGTTGTTCTGCTGGGTTTGACCTGTCCTAGGGACTGGAATGATAAGAATCCAGAAAAAGCATATGTGCTTTGTCGAAATGGTTCAGACAGCGGGATTTAACTGTACAGACAAAGTGTTTGGCTAGACCATTGGAAGCAAGGTTGACAGGTGCAGTATATATCAGTACTACACCATTTACTTTACAGAAAGTAGAAAATAGCATGGAAGAAAATTGAGGACTGTTATCCATTATGATAGTTTCTGGGAGCCCTTCAGTTGAAAAAATGCAGGACAGAATTTGAATGGTCTGTCCAGCAGACATTGTTGACATTCATTATATATAGGGGAAGCCACTATCAGCATCTGTAGCGAATGACGAGGAGTACCCCCTGAAGGGACTAGAGAAATCCAAGTGTAGCTGGAACCAGGTGTCTGTCCAAGGGAAAGAAACTACATGGAGGGGTGGCCTTCTTGCTCTGGCAGGTGAGGCAGGCTATAACCATGCCACCCCAGTAGACACAGTGGTGGGCCATGCATTTGGTGAGCACAATGCCCCAGTGGCTGACGTGCAAGAGAGACAGGATTGCTATTGAGAGCTCATTCCAGTGTTGCCATTAGGCCTGGACCTCTGAGTGTCAAGTTGCTTATGGTCCGGTGGCCAGCAGCATTGCACCAGGCAGAGTAACTTGCAGAGCACTGGGTCCTCGGTGGTGTAGTGCAAAATCTGCTTGGCGTCCGATGGGAAGTTGGCCATAACTACCTCATTGGTGATGTCCAGGTGGAAGCAGGTGCATCAAAGGACGGTCTTGGCCCAGGGGCGTATGAGGAACAATACTAAATGTCATAATTATAACTTGAAAGAAACAGCACTGCCTGCTAAAGATGGCATGCTGTTTAGGTCGGAATATTTGCCGACTCTTTGAAAAGAGGAAGTATGTGCTTGTGGTCCATGAACAGCATGAAATGGCAGCCGTAGACATAGTTGTGAAACATCTTTAGGCCAAATATGATTGCTAGGGATTGTTCTCCCCCTATTTGACTGTAGTTACGCTGTGGAGTGGAGAGAGTCTTAGATACAAATGCAGTTGATCGTTTCACCCCCATCAAACACATTGTGACGGGGCAGGTTGCGCTCTCTTTCTATAATCAGTCCACCTACCTGTATTGGTTTCAGGTTGTCTGCACCTTCAGTCCGTAATCGTAGATACTAGTTTAGCTGACAAAAGCAGCATTGATGAAAATTCGACTAAATAGCTACCCCACAAAGGCCACATAACTCTCGTCCATGGGCAGTAGCTGAAAGTTAGTTTTAATTATTGAGTGTTCGAGATTCTTACACGAGTCATTTGAAAAAATATCAACATTTTCTTCAGGTTGGTTTATTGTGTTTAAAACAAGAAAAATGACTATCAGTTCTGCATTTAGTATTCCAGCATCAATTATGCAATGTCATTGACTGTCTCTGTTACAAATTCACACCCAAAAGCAGCCAGAAGGTATTTAGTCTGATCCAAGATTCTGAATTTCCTGAACAGTCACTGACCTATGACTACTTGTGAGTTAACACATTCAGCTGTTCAGTAGGCTTCTTGTAAAGAAGTGCTTGGCATAATGTCTCATAATCTGCATAAAACATGCCATGCAGAGTTAATGTATAACATGAAATGTTCACACGCAAATATCTCCTACAATAAACTACTCACAGAGCTCAAACTTTCACAAAACACTCAACACTGAAGTCGCTTTTCATCAGCAATATCTTCATTTTGGTACAAATTTAATCAGCGCTGTTTAACCTAGGTGTTTACCAGAAGACGGCTCCCGAGCGACCATATAGACTCATAGATCTGAGGCACAAAACCCTACTGAAATGCACAGGTAATGCTGAATTTCTATTGGCTAGTATGTTAAGCATCTAATCAGATCATCTCTAGCACTTCTTTACTCATGGCATTTCTAATGTCAGCCAATCAGTTTACCACAAGTAATTTAGACTAGATGTTTCGTAGTCCCAAAACTAAAGTCAAGCTCATATGAACATATGCACAAATTTCCTCTAATGAACAACAAATTCAACACACATACATTTACTTAGTTTTTATAAAATATCACATTCTCACTTTACGTATGGCCTCCGTTCTCTCACTGTCTCTCCTAAACACTCACACAACCAAAACACAATAAAATAATAATTTTCCAATGTACTTTTAATGATGTCAGAAATCTGTGCTAATGAAACCGTTATTATGTGTTTTTGGTAAAAATTTATAGCTCAAGAAGTATTGAAGTTAATGATTTGAAATTTTTACAGTAGGGTTGTGTTATCCATGGAATTTGGTATACTAATTATGAAAAGGATCAGTAAATATTTAATAGTAGTTCTCCAGATTTATGTATAGTTTGTGTAATATATTGCATGCAGTGTTAATCAAGTACAATGTTCACTCAACCCAGTAGCCAATGTCAACTGTGCCAGAACGAGAACCAAAAATCTGCTCTCCACCTGGCTCCATGGCAAGCTACGCTTTCAACGAAAGATGACAACTCCTAATAATTTTCTATGTTGTAAAATGTGAAAGGACTGCCCCAACTGATATCCAGCTCAAAGAAAAAGAAAACACTTGTCTTTATTGCATTTGTGGTGGGCCTTTGGAGGACCGTGAGCAGTGTATGTAGCTTGTTAGCCAAGTCCTTTGTGCCCTTGCTTGTAACAAGAATGTCATCTAAACAATTCATTGTGTCTGGCACATTGCGGGTGAGGGGCTTGAGGTAGTGTTGAGAAATTACCAGAACACTGGCAATCCAAAACAGAAATCTTGTTTTACTGAAACAGTCTGAATGGAGTTTTGATCACTGAGAAGCATCGTGAGTCTTCAGCCAACAGAAGCTGGAGATATGCCTCATGGAGATCAGTCTTGACAAATACTTTGCCATCCATGAGGTGAATCATTATGTCCTCTACCCTAGGAATAAAGTATGTGTCTATGATAGAGTGGGCATTAATGGTTGTCCTGAAGTCCATGCAAATGCACAGTGCACCATTTGGTTTTTCTATGATCACTATGGGGGCAGCCCATTGGCTGTTGCAAATGGGGGTGAGAATATCCTCATCCTACGATAACTGTAGCTCCAGCTGAAGTTTGTCTCTGAGCGCAAAGGGAACATTTCAGGCTTTGAAGAAGTTCAGTGTCACTGATGGGCATGTGCCTCAAAATCTTTGACACCAACATAAGATTGCATGAACACTGAGCTAAACAAGATCATTTAGGAAGTTGTTGGCACACAGTGACTTGATGATGGGAGCGGAGTCATGGATTTCTGAGCCAAGAGCACTGAACAGATCCAGGCCCAAGGGACTGATGGCTCTAGGAGAGTTGATGACCAAAATCCTAGCTGAGAGATTTATCAAACAGTACTGAACTTGGGCTGTAAATTGGTCATTGACTTTAATGGTGTCATTGCAGTAACTATGCAGCACAATGCCAAAAGGGACGCCATGCAGTAATAACACTGCCAATCCATGATAGTCACGCAGGACCCCGTGTGTATCTGCAGCTCAGTGGGCAAGTTGGTGATGGCTAACATGAGGGATAGAGATTCCTCTTATTGGCAAAGCACAAACTGGATGTATGATACACATGGAAACAGGTCCACCCCACATCTGAGAGGTGCATGTGTGCACAGTTGACATTTGTTTTGAGCACGAAGTGGTACATTGCAGTCCTATGTTTGGACTTCTCACAAGAGGTGCACTTAAGTGCACTGGCAGTGGCACTGATGACTAATAACACACTGGCTGCTGAATCTTTGCCAGCATTGTGTTAATCTGACCTAGGTGTGAAGTGTGACTTGGACTGAGGGTAGCATGATATTGATGAGGCAGTGAACAGTTATGATGGATTTTGCAGGATGGCTGATAATCTGAGAGACTGTTTAAAAGCTCTGTAATGTGGAGACATGTTTCTAAGGAAGAATCCATCAATTTAAGGAGATCTGTGCATAGCCCTTCATTGGGGTGTGCAAGAGTATCACGTCATGGACAAAGGAATCTACATATTATTGCTTGCACTGAGGATTACTACACTGAAAACAGCAGTTGTGAGATGAACACTGGAGGTGGGTGATCCATTCTGTTAAGTTTATGGCAGTTAAAAAGCTTGTACTGGGTTGCTGCCACATGCATCAGGGAGTTAAAAGTATTGTAACAAACTGGATTTCAACCTGTCATAGGGCTGAGCCTGGAGTTCTAATTACAGGTTAAGCTGTTGTAAAAGGTGGTAAATATTTGTCCCTGGCTCATCCTTCTTTTTGAACTGCTGAAGTTAAGGGAGTGAAATCCAGTAGCTTTTGACTATGTTGTTAATCTGAGAGAAGTGGTCGAAGGGGATCCCTCATCGCCAACTTATCTGTTGAAGGCAGTGCAGGAAAAATACCCAGTTGTAAAATTAATATGAAGTTTATTGTAACATACATAAACTGTCTTCTCCAATGAGGGTTATTTTAGAACACAGTAATTGAAAACTACTCACTTTTTGAATGTGGAAAGAACAACAGTAATACGTGAAGGCTGAAGGCCTGAAAAAGTCGCAGTAAACTGATAGTTCCAAACTCTAATGTGTATACCCCAAGCATAGCTCAATCAAAGCCCAAGAGGGATGTGCAAAAGTTAAAGTCTTGAGAGGACAAGGAAAAGTTTATGCCCATTATATTGGCAGTAAGAAACAAAGTGCTGATCACAATGTGGTAGGCTGTCTCTCTTCAGTGTAGAGGCCATGAATGGGGAAGGTCCATAGTTGGCAGCTCGTGGAGGCAAAAGTAAACATGCATTGTGTCATCATCGTCATAGTGGCAGCTCCAGAGTGAAATCCTGATTGTGGGTGACTGTAGCTTGGATGCTGTGTCTGGGTGCTAGGATACTGTAGGTAATAATTTCGATCACATGGCTCCAAGAGAAGAAAGTGGATGGGGCCAGTGACCTTTTGTGACACTTGGTTGCTGCCTGGTGGCTGAGCAGAGCATGGTCATCCCTTGTCTGTTGCCTGGGTGGAGTATGACCATCCGTTGTCCATTGCCTGAAGAGCTGTCTCCTGCAAGGTTCATGCATGCATAACCCGTCTGTATGCTTGGCTGCTGGCTGAGTCCTCAACACCACACATACTGTCACTTTCGCTGTTGGATACAGATTCCCTCTCTTCCAGAGGCAGCACATAGGGACTGAAACAACTCACCAAACCCATGGATGTTGCGGACTGGCATTTTTTATCCCAGATGTTGATCAACAGAGCTGAGAAATCAGCTGAGGCTGCAGCTGCCTGCTGTGGGACTGGTGTGGGAAGCCAATCCACAGTACCTGCTGAGTAACAGCAGTTGTGAGATTGTCGCTACTGCAGCTTGTGCTGGTAAGGCCATGTCCTGTGTGAGTGACAGAAGCGAGTGACAGCGAGCTACTTCTGCATACGCGACACTCCAGCAACAAGCAGCAACATTGGGCGACAACCTTGGATGTCCTGCATGCGAGCGACCATGTTGCGCTGCAAGATGGCTGCTTAGAGCCAACCAGCTGTTCCTATAAAACGGCATCCTTAACCTGTAGAATATTGTAGCTGTAGAGTAAGGCTACAGAATTAGGTTTACTTAAGAAAACAAAGTGAAAAGGAATGCTCTGCATGATATTTACAAATAGAGGAACCTCCGTGGAGAATTTCATAAGTATCGTCAGCTACGAAGATCACCAGACAAGTTCTTCGAATACACATGAATGAGCAGAGGAGCATTCGACTATGTCATCAATAAATTAAATACAAATGTTTTTTTTACATGATCAAGAACTTTTAACAGCCAATAAATGCAGAGGAATGACTATTACATGACTAACTATGGTAAATAGAAACATAAGCAGAAACAATGAGACTCCTGGACAGTAGGTAGCTGTGGTCCTGAGTTTGACTCCCGGCAATTCTTATATTTTTACTGACTCAATTATGATTCTGTATACTAAGTTTTATGTATACTGTTTACGCTGCATCGCTAAGTATATTTTTAAGGCCTTGCCAAAGAACTTGATCTTCACACCTGTCACTGTATATTACATGCATTTAATTCCTAATAAATTACAATGAACCATGAAATTTTACGGATATTTCATGTTGCGAAAGTAATTCATCAGCAGTCAGTGTTAAGGCCAAGCGATTCAATTACTGTAAAAGTAAAGCTTACAAAATTTTTGAAAAGAAAGTCAAACATTTTGTGTAATGATTTGTCTTAAAGTATAAAATAAAAAATATTAGGGAAACGTTTAGTGTAGTTCATTTTCTGTTTATGATTTCGAGCATCATTCAAAGGCACATAGAACATTTCTCTGATCTACTTATTTCTTTTACATGAATAATTTCATAAAATATTTGAGTGATTCCTTCCATTTTTTTAATTTCAAGTTTCATTCAGAAAGCATGATCTTACCGACTCTTTGTTTGCCTTCCTGACGTACTTGATTCAAAGGAAGCCTTTTTGACACATAAATACCGCACCAATGTATCTTTTTATGTGCAAAATGGCTAGGTCTTGAACAAATGATATTTTTGACACTTCATTTAAAGCAGCTTTTTGTGAAATATTTCAATTTTTCCTCAGCTTATTAATTAAATTTTTGTTCATTACCCTGATTACTTTCAAGCAATTAAATATTTTCATGCCAAACTAGACCTGATGCTGATCACTTTGAGACTCCGTTTACCTGTTTCTCTCCCTTGGTTTGCCTATGAAAATTTGGACAAAACTTCATGGTGTAAGTTATAGAGAGTCTTGTTTTTGCTCTGCTCACGCGTTTACAAAAAGAACCTTTTATGATATACGACAATTTTTATGACCACTTGATTCCTGAAGCACAGGAAAGGTTCGGACACGATGTGAGCGACCAGTCTGCGGATATAAGAACCAGTATCTTAAGAATGAAAAGAGATATCATTCCAGTCTCAACTTTAAATACAATTTAGATATATTGGTTACATTTCATACGCAATAATGTATGGCCTTAAATGGACGATACAGAAAGTCTACACAGTGTTATTTTACCTTTGCAGATTCTTAAAAATTTCGTGCAGCCATGTACTCAATTTCGTGTAGCACAGTAACTATGACGAATAATGAAAATAAAGTCTGACCTTTATCATTTAAGGGTATCAAGCTATAGGTTGTGGAAGAATCAAATTTTTTTGCCGAATCGTTTTCTTGAAATAGGATGTTAAGTAATTCATAGCTGCCATCGCATCCCCTCCACTGCTTTGCCAAGTAGACACGTGACTGTTGCTCTGTGTTGCATGTGCTGCAGCGACAAGATTCAAACATGTTTGAATTTAAACGTCGCCAGTTGCAGCGGGAGACAGGCAGTGACACAGATGTTGCTCATGTAGGACACTTCCATAACTACACCTGCAGTTGTGTTTTTGTCACCTGAAGCTGTCGTGCACTGTTGCTCGCTTCTGTCACTCACGTAGGACATGGCCTAAGGGGGAGGTGATGGTGAGACAAGGCATCCACAATGCAAGACAAAGATTGTAATGAGCATGAGGCTCTGAGAAATGCAACTTATGCCACAGCTGAAATGATAGTACTGCCATTGGCAGCCATCCCTGTCCGCATAGCAAAGGTAGCATACCATATATCTATTGATTGGTGCAAGCACCCACCCTGAGTGAGCTGACCGTGTATTAACCCCCACAACATGGTGACTGTATGGAAACGAAGGTGTGATAATTCTTGCTTGTGCTGCTGTGTATATAGTCAGTGAAGGAGGTTTTACTGCTGTCTGCCATGCAGGAACACTGCTGTGCACTTGCCAGAGATCTGTGTGGCCTGGCAGGTGCTTTAAAATTAGACACAGTCAGAATTTGCATCAAGATTTCTCGTTAGTAATGAATTTAGCAGCTACTTGGGAGTGGGCTAGTGAGAACTAGTGGCTCAAGCACAAGCACTTGTAAGTGACTTGGTCTTACTTGTAGCGAGAGGGAAATAGGCAAAGTGTGATACTGAATGGCGTGCAACGAAAACTATGCATGGCAAGTACACATTTAATGAATTCATTATTTCATTATCATAATTATTTCACCATTACATTTTCACAACGAACTTGTTTACAAACATGGTAATATCAGAAAATAACCTTCACTTTTGTTCATGAGCCTGTGCCTAGAAGGAAAATTTTTATCTACTGTAGTCATACTTAATCTATAAGGGCACTGAATGTAACCCACAGGAGAGCAATTATCCTTTTCAGGCACTGTCAGAAATTGAACATATTATTAATAACTATTTTTTCTGTTGAATACAGATCCTAAGTGTTTCTCTTGCCTCTTTAAAATAATGCAGCAAATTTTTTGAAACTATAGGACAAAAAAAAGACAAGAGACAAAAACGTTATGATGATTATTGTCATAATGGTCCCAAGATGGAACTTTGTGAACATTTGCTTTGGTAAATTAATTTTTTTTTTTATCAAAGGAACACTGCCTTTAAATCTTGCCTCAAAATTTACGTTCCAATTTCTGTTTTAACTCTCTTTAATGCGATGTCTAGTGATATTCCTGAACCTTCATCCATAATTGCTTTTTTTTTCTTTCTTTCTTTTCTATTTTAGCACACTACTGTTCACAAAATATAAGATTTGTGAAAATAAAACTTAGTCACTCTCATTTCCAGTGGTTCTAAGAGCGAACAAAGAAAACTTCAGGCAAGTCCATTAACATTGTCTTGGGCACCTCACTCATCTGACTATATATGATTCAAATCCCTAATAAAATTAAAAAGTAAGAAATTATCCCAGCCAGAACTGTTCTGGCATATTCCAGGTCTGCCCTGCAGAATTAACGTTAAGTCGACTAACATTTATAGAAGGCCCTCCTCCATCGTTGTAGCTCTGTGACAAATGGCATACAAGTCTCAGCAAATCTAATGTGTCTCAAAACACAGTGACACCTTGTGGGCTTGCTGTACCAAATGTTTGTCACCGCTCTTGCTCATACAGACCTTGGTGGCTGTGAGTATTCAACATGGAGTGATGAGCCTATGAGTGGTTTTGAAGGCTGAGATGACCAGATCAATTAAAAATATGTGAAACAGCCCTCCTGAAGACCTGAAAGTTGAAGCCATTGAGAGAAACTGCTTGGAGAAGTGTCTTGTTGAGGATCATAATCCATACATATGAGCTGGCCAGATGCTCAATTTCATTTCTTATCCATGCAGCAAGGAAAGCACATTAGCAAAGGCAGTGGTGAAATGACAAGCCAGTGGAATCCATTTCCTGGGCCAAGTAGTAGCATATGAGTCATGCTTTGAAGCGAAGCCTTGAAGTAAATAAGCTGTCTATGTCAGATTGGCCCATACTGGCAGGAAGTCTGGCCAACCTAACTTCACACATGTCAAAACTTGTTGAATCCATTTTCAACTCTCCCACAACTGTGGTTGCAGCAATGCAAAAATTATTCCAATGCATGGTGTGCTTCTGTGTTGTTCTTGAAACCTCCGATCTCCTGTTGGTCGGAATTGGTCAGAAATATTGTGGATCAACTGTTCAGATAGTACTGAAAGATTTGGGGGGGGGGGGGGGCGCAGTCAAAATTCCAAATGAGGACCTCTTATATTGATTCAAACTGAATGAAGTGTTTCAAACTAAAACCTATTGGCAGCTGTAGGTATTCATTCTACAGAGATTGACCTTAGTGCATCATTAGCACCTTTTAGTTTGGAAAATAAATTTTTGGATCAAGGGATTGAAAATATGTCTACAACTTACAAGTTTATTGCCTTGAAATTTTCACCCAGTCTAAGAGAGCCATTTGCCTTTGAACAACTATTAATAGAGGTGCTCAACACCTAGATGAGATCGGAATAATGAGATTTTGTTTCTGTAAGCAGTCAAGTTCTGTCTTAACTCCATCATGGAGGATGGGGGTGGGCAAAATAGGGAATAGTGGTTGGCTTGATGTTACTCTCACCCTGTGTCTTTTGCACAACCTGGACCAGGAGATAAAAGATGTGAAAATGTATATAATTCATCAACTGTTTGACACTATGTGGATTTTCTCATTCATTAAGACTGCCAACTGATTGAAGACCTCTAGGTAGAAAATATTATCTGTATTCAATGAACCGATGACTGAACTGTAAATTTGTCTGGCTACACATTTACGTTATAAATCAACTTGAAATGTTCCTTTTGTCTGTAACTTATGCCCACTATAAATCATAAATTGTGGCAAGTGGTTGTAAACAAAGGGAGAGAAACAGATAAACGGAGTCTCAAAGTGATCAGCATCAGGTCTAGTTTGGCATGAAAATATTTAATTGCTTGAAAGTAATCAGGGTAATGAACAAAAATTTAATTAATAAGCTGAGGAAAAATTGAAATATTTCACAAAAAGCTGCTTTAAATGAAGTGTCAAAAATATCATCTGTTCAAGACCTAGCCATTTTGCACATAAAAAGATACATTGGTGCGGTATTTAAATGTCAAAAAGGCTTCCTTTGAATCAAGTACGTCAGGAAGGCAAACAAAGAGTCGGTAAGATGCAAGGGACTCCTTGTCCACTTGAAATACAGGTTGTTTAAAAAAGAATGACCTGATTTCAAAATTGATAAAAACAGACTACAGACTTGGGATACATTGTGATCCTGTTGGAAAATGAAGTCATCAGGGTCTTCCTGAAGTTATGGAAAAAGCCAAGCTCGCAGCATTTGAAAATAGATAATTCTAGTCTCTCTGTGTTTCTTCAAAGGAGGAGGGACCTTAGAATTTTTCACGAGAAATGACACAAAAAATGTTCACTTTAGATGAGTCTCCTTTGTGCTCAATAATGTCATGAGGGTTCTGGAGTCCCCATATGCGAACATTATGTCGGTTTACTTTACCACTAACATGAAATGTTGCTTCATCTCTGAAAATTGATTGTGGTAATAATATACTGTCTTCCATGTCCTCTATCAGAGCATTGCTGAAGTCAGCCCATATTGTTTTACCACCAACCCAAAGAGCTTGCACTGTTTGTAGTCTGTATGGTTTATAGACCAAACGATACCTTAACACTCATCAGACAGTTGTATGAGTCATTGTCAGTTCTCTAGCCGGCCACTGTGGCCGAGCGATACTAGGTGCTTTAGTCTGGAACTGCGCTGCTGCTATGGTCGCAGGTTCGAATCCTGCCTCGGGCATGGATGTGTGTGATGTCCTTTGGTTAGTTAGATTTAAGTAGTTCTAAGTCTAGGGGACTGATGACCTCAGATGTTAAGTCCCATAGTGCTTAGGGCCATTTTGTCTGTTATCTGCATGTGCAGTGAGTAGACTTTCATGGACTCTGCTCAAACACTTGCCGAATTTTTTTCACCATGCATCAGAAGTGCAAGGTCAACCTGGAAAATCCTGCCTCTTCAAATTGGCAATACCAGCAGTGAATGTTTTTTGGGTGCAGATGGATCAATATCAAAAACGCTGACGAAAAGCATGCTGGACGAAAATCATTGACTCAATCTTTGCAACTGCTGCACACAAAACATCCTTTTGTCGAACAGATGCCACCTTACTTCTGACTGCCTGCAAATGGAGAAGATGTGTTGACTGACACCTAAGGGTGATTTTGTGAAACTTTAGGCCACACTCATTCTAACAACACACATTTCCTTACTGGTGTGTCCCTTGTTTCACAGTTATTACTATCCCAAATCATGTCATTCTTTCTGTAACACCGTGTACTGTTGTTTAGTCTAAAATCTATAAAGCTATTAACATGTTTTATTAATACACATTTCTGTGTTTACTGAAGTTTGAATTTTATGTGCTGAATTGCTATTGTGTCAACATATTGTTCCAGTCACAGTATTGACTGGAACACTCTCTTTAAATTTCTGAAGCTAACAAGGATAAAATACAAGTAGAAAAGGCTATTCACAACTTGTACAGAAACCAGATGGCAGTTATAAGAGTCGAGGGGCATGAAAGGAAGGCAATGGTTGAGAGGGGATTGAGACAGGGCTGTAGCCTATCTCTGATGTTATTAAATCTTCAACACTCCTCTTGTGTTTACAAGACCGGTCATAGAACCTATGGTTATAGATTGAACTCGGCAAGATTGCTGGTGAGGACATGTACATCCATTGTATCTCACTGTAGATAGCTGAAATACACTGACCTGTGTCTTTCAGATGATTATGTCCCCTCTGCTCAGTAAAAGCTCTGGTCGTGGATTAGCTGGACTCAGAATCTGGATGAATGGCTGTAATGGTGATGTGAAGTTTGACAGGAGTTAGTGGTCAAATAATTGTGCATACATTTTTTGAAGGGATCCCTTTTTTATTCTGGTAATTTCCTTTGTGGTGCTTTACAAAAAACAGTTACACAATCACTTATCTTCCATCTACATTGTATGCAGATTAGAATGGTCTTCCACTCACACATCACTCCAGAACAATGACAGTTACATTTAACAAACTCTAAACAGTGCCACAATTTAACTGATAAGGAATGTTTTACCATGATTAGCAGGATCTACGCCCGACATGCAACCACTCATCTCTGCCATCCCTTTCTAACTGCCTATTTATTACCTTGACATAAGATAGGGAAGTGCTTCCTTGTGTTTTGGGCTAATCAGAGCCCTCCGTTTTGTTGCCTACATATACGTTGCCTTCTGGAGTTGACCAATGGCTGTCTTCTTATGTAGCTGATGTAATCCCACATTACCAAGGATGCTACACGGGGCGCACTCTATTTCCCAGCTTATTTACCCTCTCTGTCACAGTCCAGTGGCAATACATTATCCACCATTGCATAATCTTTGGTATCACTCAGTGAGTACCATCTTTTAACATAATCATTATAAATCTGTATATTGAGCAAGCAGTAAAGGAAACTAAAGAAAAATTTGGAGTAGGAATTAGAAGTTCAGAGAGAAGAAATAAATGCTTTGAGGTCTACTGATGACATTGTAATTCTGTCAGAGACAGCAAAGGACATGGAAGAGCACTTGAATGGAATGGACAGCATTTTGAAAGGAGTATATAATACATTGAAGCACCAAAGAAAGTGGTATAGGCATGTGTATTCAGATACAGAGATATGTAAACGGACAGAATATGGCATTGCAGTCGGCAATGCCTATATAAGACGACAAGTGTCTGGCGCAGTTGTTAAGATTGGTTATTACTGCTACAATAGAAGGTTATCAATATTTAAGTGAGTTTGAAAGTGGTGTTATAGTCGGTGCACGAGCGATGGGACTCAGCAACTCTGAGGTAGCGATGAAGTGGGAATTTTCCCATATGGACATTTCATGAATGTACTGTGAATATCAGGAATCCAGTAAAACATCAAATCTGCAACATCACTGCAGCCGGAAGAAGATCCTGAAAGAACATGACCAACGACGACTGAAGAGAATCGTTAAGCGTGACAGAAGTGCAATCCTTCTGCAGATTGCTGCAGATTTCAATGATGAGCCATAAATGAGTGTCAGCGTGCAAACCATTCAACGAAAAATCATCGATATGAGTTTTCAGAGCTGAAGGCCCACTCGTGCAGCCTTGATGACTCCATGACACAAAGCTTTACACCCCACCTGGGCCTGTCAACACCCACATTGGACTTTTGATGATTGGAAACACGTTACCTGGTAGGATGAGTCTTATTTCAAATTGTATCAAGTAGATGGACATGTACGGGTATGGAGACAACCTCATGAATCCATGGACCCTGCATGTCAGCAGGGGACTGCCCAAGCCTGTGGAGGCTTTGTACTGGTGTAGGGCATGTGCAGTTGCAAGACATGAACATTATTGAGCGTATCTTGGATGCCTTGCAATGTGCTGTTCAGAAGAAATCTTCACCTCCTCGTAATCTTACAGATTTATGGACAGCCCTGCAGGTTTCATGGTGTCAGTTTCCTCCAGCATTACTTCAGACATTAGTTGAGTACATGCCATGTCATGTTACAGCACTTCTGCTTGCTTGCGGGGACCCTACATGATATTAGGCAGGTGTACCAGTTTCTTTGGCTCTTCAGTGTATGAACATCAACAAAAGCAAAACAAGGATAGTGGAATGTAATTAAGTTAAATCACATGATGCTGAGAGAATTAGCTTAGGAAATGAGATGCAAAAAGTAATTTGGGCAGCAAAATTGCTGATGTTGGCCAAAATAGAGAGGATTTAAAATGGAAACTGGGAATGGCAAGAAAAAATATTTCTGAAGGAGAGAAACTGTTAACATCAAATATAGCTGTAAGTGTGAGGAATATTTTCGGAAGGTATCTGTGGAAGTGAAATATGGGTGATAAACAGTTTAGGCAAGAAGAGAATAGAAGCTTTTTAAATGTGGTGTTACAGAAGAATGCTGCATGTTAGATGTTAGATCATGTTACTAATGAGGAGATACCGAATAGAATTAGGGAGACAAGAAATTTGTGACACAACCTGACTAAAAGAAGGGATCTGTTGTTAGGACACATAATGAGACATCAAGGGATCACTGATTTAGTATTGTAAGGAAGTGTGGGAGGTAAAAATTATTGAGAGGGAACCAAGAGGTGAATACAGTAAGTTGCATTCAGAAGGGTGTAAGTTGTTGTAGTTAATCTGAGATGAAGAGGCTTGCATATGATAGAGTAGCATGAAAAGCAGCATGAAACCAGTCTTTGTACTGAAGACCAGATAACACTGTTTTGTGGCTGTTTGGTCTTGCGTCAAGTATGAAAATTACAATTAGTGCTAAGGTGACCATGTTTCTCACAGTGGAAACAGATTTCATACTGCTTAGGGCAATGATCATATGAACACCATACAGAACATTTATGACAGGAAGGTAATGGAAATCAGTGAGTCCATGATCTGAAAGGTGATGAGAATTACCTGAGTAATATCTGGAATGATCCATTCTGGTAAAAATGTAATACACGAGTTGTACAAAAATGTTGCATTTCGAGAATGATTGGTTATTGTAATTGTGGAATGTGTAGTTAAATACATTTTATATGGCCCGAAGGTGGCCAGAGTGTGACAAAAATGATAGTCAAAGTAAAAAAAGTACACCTGTGTATTGTCTGATGCAGGATCCTAACCATATGTTTACTTTCTCAAAATAATTTGGTTACAGTCCATTTTTCAACACAATGCTCCAGTGTAGTTATACTGTGCACTTTAACTAGGCTCACTCATTGCTTCTTACTTATAGGAACTTTCAAATATTGATTATTGCAGGTCTTTCAGCTGGCTCTTCACCTCTCCAAATAAGGCAGCATCACAGATTTCATATTGCTTAGGGCAGTGATGATGTGATCACCACACAGAACATTCATGACAGTAGTTTAAGACATTTGATGCCTACTTCAGCTAAATTAAGTAAATATTTCATTGCTGTGCTGGAGTGTTGTGATACAATCACATTTGGGAGGATGAAAGTTCAAACACGCATCCAGCCATTCAGATTTAGGTTTTCCGTGACTTCCCTAAATCGCTCCAGGCAAATGCCGGGATGGTTCCTTTGAAAAGGCATGACCGACTTCCTTCCCCGTCCCTAAAACCATCTGAGCTTGTGCTCCATCTCAATGAAAACACTAACTATTGGGTCTTGATCATGGATAGATAGTTTTAAGCTCCTCTGAGTATTGAGGTGAGCACATTTCTGCAGTGTATTCAGAAGGAGCAGAGTCCAGATTGCCGACAATACCTGTAATTGTATGGGATTTTAACAGTGTATAAAAACTATACTAATTCAGAAACATACATTTTTAACTAAAAGTTTTAGGAAATTTTCAATATGGAATTAATTCTTGACTATCTGTAGTTTGTGTTGCGGTTAATAATAGCTTTTATACTGTATTGAGATTGGAATAAAACCATGTTACATTCTTTTATTTTTGTTATTTTTCTACAGATAGCCGCCAATGTACTGACCTCCGTGGTTTCCTACGACCAATGGTTGGGTGTCTCCCAGCTTGGTGGCGATTTGCACAGTGCTTGCGCCGATACAGGGACACCAAAGAGGCCTTCCCACATCTAGTAAATGCAGGAAAATATGCAACATCATTTTTTGTCATCCTCTTTTCAGCACTTAATATTGCAAATGAAAGTGAGTATACCTTTAATCTAGTGTCTTGCCTCAATGTACGGTAATGCTATTGAAATATAATAGAGATTAGTAAGAGTTATTGAAAAGTCCCAGTTTTGTTCAGATAAAGACAAAGCATGACTTTCATACTAAGAAAAACTGTTTTAAAATTACTTTATTTTGATTATGGGGATGGAAAATTTATGCAAAATATTTGAGTTACACTGATTTTTAAAAATAAATTCATTTGAAATTTTTTTCCCATGCATACGACTGAACATACAAAGGAGAATGAAAACTTGATATACTGTTGTCGTTTTATTAATTTTTTATTGTTGGGTTGTATTTACTATGAATAAATGACACTTATAAAAATAATTGATTGCTAGAATTATTGTCATGCAATGTGTAATTCAAAATTCCCAATATATGCACTTGACCACTAAATCTCTATAATTCCTGCTACAGTATTTTAACCTGTTGCTGGATTCCAAGCATTGATTGTGGAAATAACATCTAAAACAATGAATTGGCTGTTATATGATCTCATAAACTTGTTTTGATATTCCAAATACTTGGTGGAAACTCCCACAAAATATCCATATACCAGGTGTAGATCCCATAGGAAGTAAATTTCAGAAATAGACGAGGCCAAGAATGTAGGTTTCATGTCCATGATTTAAGTTCAAAACTTTAAAAGTCCATTTTATATCACTGTATGTGTATGGCCAGTGCTGACTTCCTACTGTCTTTCGTTAGAAACCAGGTAGCCCACCGGCCAGAGAGACAAAATGTTCATTATGCTCACGCTGTGGTGAACATGGCTATTACTTTGGTAGCTCTGGTCCTGCTCATCAGAAACACTTGCAAAAATTTTCTTGGCAACAATAATAAGTATGTACCATTAAACTGATTTGTTAAAGGTCCATTTCAGAGAAAGAAATGTATAAAAATAATAAAAGTGTTCCAAATAGTAGGAACTAGATAAGAGAAAAATGTTGTATATGCTGCTGTAATTCAGTTTTTATGGCACAGTTGAAGAGTAAACATACACTGATCAGCCGAAATATTGTGACCACTGTCCACTGTGAGGTTCATGCCTCCTGGTGGTGTTGCTGTCACCTGACACAATGAGAAAAACATGTAAGCCGAGCAGAGATGGATGGGGGTTTACCCTATGAAGATACGTCCTGCAAATGGAGAAATCCACTGAGATAAGTGACTTTGACTTTGCCAAAGGGCAGATTATTATTCTGCAGAGCCTGTGAATGAGTACCACAAAAAAGGCGAAGCTGATTGAATGTTCAAGTGCTACTGTTGTGAGCATCTTTGGAAACTGGTAGGAGGGCAGTGACACTACCACTAGGCACTAAGTGGTTAGGGCATCCATGACTTTTCACAGAACATGGGGGATAGAGAGTTGCATACTCTGAAAAGTAGGCTAAGACAATGATTTATGGCATCTCTGGCAAAACAGCACAATGCTGGTGGATGCACATATGTTTCGGAGCACAACATTCAGTGTGCATTATTGAACAAGGGGCTCCGCAGCAGATGACCCCTACATGTTCACATGTTGGCCCCAAGACATCATCAGTTAAGGTTGTAGGGGGCTCGGTATCATCAAGACTGGACCTTGTATCACTGGAAACATGTTGGCTCAACAGATGAATCATGTTTTTGCTACACCAGGTTGATGGCAGTTTCCACAAATGCCATCATCAAGGCGAACAGCTGCTCAAAACATTCACCCAGCCATGGATGTAAGCTGGCTGTAAGCAGTGATATGCATTATCTTGTGCTTGCAAAGTACTTGTGGTAGTAATCGAAGACACAGTGTCAGGTGCGGACCATCTGCTTTATGCTTGATGTCTTCTCAGATAATTATGTCATCTGTCATCTTTCAGCAGTACAATTGTCTGTGTCTTGAAGCCAGAATCATGCTACAGTAGTTCAAGAAGCATGATAGTGAAATCATGTCAATGTCTTGGCCACCAAATTTGCCTGATGTCAATCCAATGGCTCCCATCTGGGTCGCTGTCAAGCATGATCACCACATACACAAATCAGCAGCCAGTTATCTACAGGAATTACATAACGTGTGTGTAGGCATCTGGTGCCACATAGCTCCACAAACCTACCAATGAACTGTAGAATTGATGATGTGCAGAATCAATGATAAATTGCATTACAAAGATGGTCCAACAAGGTATTAAGCAGGTGGTCATAATGTTTTTGCTCATCAGTGCATCAGTTACAAGATGCAGGGTGCCACAAGTAAGTCAAAAAATCATTTACATGTTGCAGCATCACTGAATTTCTGTGTTAATTAAATGAACATCTAGAGTGTATGTAATGTATAACCTATGATAGTGTTGTTTGTTATATCTTCATTTGTTTATATCCAGTTGATCTTATTATCATCTTATGAAATCTGTCTGTTCTGCAGGTAAATACACGTTTACTTCAGAAAATCCATATTTTTATTTGTGGGTGCTTTCATATATCCTTAGCTCCTGCTATGCATATACTTGGGATATAAAAATGGATTGGGGATTGTTTGACAAGAAAGCAGGAGACAACAAATACTTACGAGAAGAAATTGTATATTCTTCAACTGTAAGTATATGAAGTATAAGCTGGAAAAAAAAGTCAAACAAAGTCATCAAATGGAGAACACACACACACACACACACACACACACACACACACACACACACACACACAGACAGACAGAGAGAGAGAGAGAGAGAGAGAGAGAGAGAGAGAGTGTGAGTGAGTGAGTGAGTGAGTGAGTGTCGGAGTCATTCACTTGCGCACAGTGCACAACTCTCATATCAGTATTGTGTGAGTCGTGCATGTAATTTTTCCCATTAAATAAGGGCTTTGCCCTATAGCTAAAATCCACAGATATCCCTTTTCGCTGTTTGGTGCCTCCTTCCACAGTGAATAGCAATCTGTCTTAATATTCATATTATTATTACAATATCAATGAGTCACAGTTGGAATCAGTCTCCTTATTCTAATACCTGGGTGTAAAACTTTTTTGTAAATATCAAGTGAAATGTTCACGTAGGCTCAGCTGTAGGTAAAATAAGCAGCAGACTTTGGTTGGATACTAAAAATATGTAGTCAGTCTACAAAGGAGATTGCTTACAAAATACTTCTATTACATTTCCTAGATTATTGCTTAAATATGGGAAATCCATACTGATTGGGAGTAGTATGGAACCTTGAATGTACATAAAAAAGACCAGCTTAAATGGTCACAGATTTGTTTCAGTCATGGGAGAGTGCTGTAGAAATGCTGAAAGGTATAAATTTGCTGACACTTCAAAATAGACAACAACAAAGACTACTTACAAAGTTTCACTTACAGATTAAATGGTTCAAATGGTTCTAAGCACTATGGGACTTAACATCTGTGGTCATCAGTCCCCTAGACTTAGAACTTAAACCTAAGGACATCACACACATCCATGCCCGAGGCAGGATTCGAACCTGTGACTGTAGCAGCAGCACGGTTCCAGACTGAAGCGCTTAGAACCGCTCAGCCACAGCAGCCAGCACTTATAGATTAACTGAGGACCGTAGGAATACTTTACTGCCCATAATGCATTGTTCCCACAGGGATTTCAAAGACAAGATTAGACTAATACTGTGTGCTAGTAGACATTCATGCAGTCACTCTTTTCACAATCTATACACAAATGGAGTGGGAAGAAACCCAAAGATAACAAGGGCTGATGAATGAGAGAACTATTATTCCGTCAGTTATTGCTTATCAGAATGACATATTGAAAATAAAGGTGAGAATTGGCTTGAGGACACTAAGTTTGGCTGTATGTAAAGTAAAGGCATCAGAAAAACTCTCCATACTCTACAACAAATGAATGGTAGCAATAAAATAAATAAAACACTTTAATAAGATTTTCCAGCCTAGAAAAAACAAACTGGTCCAAAATGTTTGAAATCCTCAGAAAAATAAGTGTACTTTGGGAGGGAAAATGAATTGTATACAGTATGTACAGGATTGGAAAACTGAAACTGATCCATAAAATATTTACAGTAAGACTGATGTAGGACTGACCCTTGTTACTAAACATCACAAAAGATGCTGGAAGTGGTCACAACTGATGATGGAGCACTGTGTGTGATTTATCGAACTGTGAGGCATGTGTAGAAGCTCTGCCTGAGTGATAGCAGCAATAGCAGTGGTCTGCTGTAGCTCTTCCAGTGTGAGGATTATTTGAGTACACCTGAACCTTCAATTTGCGCCACAGATAAAAATAACAGGGAGAGAACCAGGTGATCGAAGTGGCTGGGTGATTGTACTGCCTCTGCTGAGTGTCCTCTGCTCGCCAAACAACTTGTGCTCACATGACGACATTGTGAGGGTGGTGCGTGTTGTTGCTGTGGCTCGCAGACAATATTCATAGAGTCATTCACCTTCTGTGAGTTGATTCCTGTATAGATTAAACAGTTTCTAGATATACTGGTTAGCATTAATAGTTTCATGAAAAAATTGTTTTATAATGTGGACACCAGGTGTTGCACACCAGGCACCAATCTTGAGATTATGCAATGACCCATTGCCAGTGGCTCTTCAAAATAATGATCAGGTTTATAGTGCTGGCGAATGTTCTGTGATTTCACATGTCCTTACTGGCTGAGCCAGCCCTCATCTGAAGAAATTAAAAACTGAAGATCCAAAAAATACTGATTCCACTTCTCAGGAGCCACCGGCAGAACTTAATACTTGAAAGTCTGTGTGAGTGCTTTAACTTGTGCACAACAGTAAATTCGCAAGGTTGCAGATGCACGTCTTTTATGATAATACTATGACACAATGATCTCCTAAGTCCAATATGCACAAATGAATGGTGTTTAGATTTTGTCAGATGTTGTTCGAGGCCTGCCTTCACTTGAGCAATTTTTCTGGTGTTTGAACTCTTTTTGGATAGTTACAATTTTTATTTGTTCTAGTCCATTTCATGTCTTTTGCTTCTAAGTTTTGTATTACAGACTTTGCTGGAGGTTTTGTCATGTGTTCCATTCAACTGGTCACTAAACACATTTGTTCCTCTTTCTCACTCAAATTTAATGATACAGCGAAGTACTCGGGACAGAGTATGTGAGAGATGCACATGTTCAGACATGTGACAGCAAACAAATGATGCATCAAAATCAGGGTTTACAGTATTTTCTGTGATGAACAGTAATCCTGTTCATTAATAAGATTCAGGTGCATGTCAGTCTTTTAAATATTTTTGAGGCCAAATTTATTTTGTGTACCTTGTACAAGAAGCAAAAGTACTTTGCAATAGAGTCCTTGGATAAAAAGTTCTTGGTTAACATGACACATGAAATTTGGATAAAATCTCAAACTTTCAGTGATTTTCTGTATCATCAAAAGCTTGGTGTTCTATCTTAATTGAAAACAGCAAATTAACTGAAGCTTTTTATTCAGAAAGAAAGTGCTTGGATTAAAAAGAACATCTGTTAAGGATGCAGTCTTTCCCCTCTGCTGTTACCTGTATATCAAAGTAGCAATGAAGTAAATAAAAAAGTTCAAGAGTGCCATTAAAATTCAGGATGGAAACATATCAATGATTAGATTTGCTGATAACAGTGCTATTTTCTGTGGAAGTGAGCATGTAGTACAGAACCTGTTGAATAGATTGATTAGTGTGCAGCACAGAATATGCATTAAGAAAAACTGAAAAAGATGGATCAGCAGTAGTGAGATGAGTGGCAAACTCAGCATCAAAACTGGGGACTGTGTAGTAGAAGCAGTGAAGAAATTCTGCTGCTTTTGAAGCAAAATAATGCGTGGGCGTCTGCTGCTACAGTTTTTTGTGTACACTCTTGGTTCAATGAGGCAGATACAATAATTCAAATAATATGCAGGTTTGCCCAGGGGTTGACTGGAATGTCACAAGGAAAGTGGTCATTGCTTCCTTGCATGATGTAGACATCATGGTCTTGCATATTTACATCTTAAAGATCTTTACCAATAGCTACACTTCTGAATTAAATGCTGAATCGAAGAGACAGTGATTAGGTGCTCAACTCCATTGCATTAGCAATAATTTTAGGATGTAGATGAGATGACCTTGGAGGCTTTTGTCTAAGGCCAGTGTGTGGGGCAAATTTGTGGCCAAGACATAGATTGTTGTGCTTGTACTGATCATTGATATCAATGTTATGTGACTTTGAGAGGGCATTAACCATTAACAGTGTCTTATTCAAGGGATGCTCCACCTGAGACCATGAGGAGGAATGCTGTACCAGAATTAGCTGATTTTGGGTGCATGTGTGACAGGATGGGTTGTTATGCTCTATAGGAAATAGGGTGAGAGTTGGAGATGGGTGATTGCAAGCATGACACTATTTTGGGCATTAGCCCAAAAGGGAGCTGAGTGTTTTATGATCTGTTAATGAATGAAATTTGGCCCTACACAAAGTACATGAAATTTTCATACACCGTAAATGATTGCCAAAACATCCTTCTCAGTATGGGAGTATTATGTGCTTTGGCCCAGTTCATGGCTTGGTAACAAATGCTTTAGCTTGCCTACTGCCTCCAAGATGGTTGTGAGATAACACAGTGCCAGTGACATATTGTAATAATCTGTTGTGAAAGTGAGGCACTTGTTCAGCATGAATGGCCTTGGACAGGGGATAGTGTGGAAAAGACAGTCTTTCACAAAAAAACCTGAGAATACTGTCATGCAAATACTTTCTTTTAATGTTCTGAAAGACTTTAAAGTAACTATAAATAAGTCACATGATGAACAGATAGCACAGTGCTGTGTAGTGTAATTTTGCACTACTTTGAGTGGGCTTTAAAATGTAACAGATTTGTTGCTATGCTAGTTAGCCATAGTAGCAACAGTACATTTTGAAAATAAGTGATGGTTGTGGAAATGAGTTTTTACTGAACAAAAATATAATAACCTATACTTGATTTACAGCCTTAGATCAACATAAGGATATCTTATGTTCGTGGAGACCTTAAAATCACTTATTTAGCCAAAGTGTTATTAACATATTTTGCAGTCATTTCAATTTTTGACATCAAGATTGAGCTTCAAAATTGTTAAGAAGAAAGTAATGTACATTCAGTTGGCAGAGATAAGTGTGAATGTCCCATAATTTTGTCTGAGAGACTCAAAACCTTGGAAGAAAGAGAGAGTTCTCCACTACTTTCCTTCTTTTGAATTTTGATGAAGGATTGTGCAGTTCTGTAATTTAAGTATTAGACTATAGCTGTCGCAGCAAACATGCCTATGTAACATATCTGTTGTGGGTATCTTAAATTTTTTTTCATTTTTGAATTTTTACAATGTTGTTGCTAACATAATTATTTGATTATCTTATCATTTTCAGTGGTTCTATTACTTTGCGATTGTGGAAGACTTTATCTTAAGATTTGGCTGGGCCCTTTCAATGTCTTTAACAGAAATGGGATATGTGCATTCAGATCTAATGGTATCAGTTCTGTCACCACTTGAAGTTATCAGGTAAGTCATTATTTGGAATGTGACGATATTGTGCAGCTTTTTACTCTGAGTGATAGTAAAAAAAAGTCATCTTGTAAGTGGTATCATATTAACAGGCAGATATAAAATGGACATATCTCAATCTTTTGGAACCTTTAGTTCACCCAATAGGACATGATATGGGCTCGATAGGACATTGAGGATGGTTGTTGTTGCCAACAATGTGGGCAGAAACATGATTTAGTTGTAGTGGCCTTCCTTCTCATTTACTAGGTTATATGAGGGATATTTTTTACCATTTTGTGACTGCAACTGACACAAAAAATTTATAAGGACAAAAGATTTATGATAACCCTCTCTCAGCCAATGGATGATGTTATATTTAACCAAAAGAATGCAGAAAGTTGTACTTAGTAATTTAAGCGATATAGTCTGGAGACATTATTCTAAGCAGGGAGAAATCACGTGTGGGCTTTTGTGACGCTCAGTCTTAGGTCCACTATTGTTCTTCATCTTCCATCTAATATGCAGCAGGCAGTTTTAATTCTTTTTGCAGATGACTCTAGTATTGCACTCAATCCAAGTGTACTTACATGAACATAAAAAATGATAAATAAGTTCTTAAAAGTATCATTTTCTGTGAATGGTCTCACCCTCAATTTTAAAGGACACAGCATACTCAGTTCTCCACATCTAGGGGTACTGCACCAATGATAAGTGTAACACACAGTGAGGAAATAATAAATGGGGTGGAAACTTCAAAATTCATAGGTGTCCATATGGACAAGAATTTAAAAGCATGTTTTGGAAATCCTAAAACAACTTAGTTCAACCACATTTGTACTTAGGATCATTGCAAATCTTGGGGAGAGAGAAATCAGTATGTTGACATATTTTGCATATTTTCATTCAGTAATGTGATATGGACTAGTGTTCTGGCATAACTCATCTTTAAGAAAGTAAGTCTTCAGTGCTTAAAAATGTGCTGTAAGTGTAATATGTGAGGCTCACCAACGATCATCTTATAGGCACCTATTTAAAGACTAGGGCATTCTGACTACTGCTTCACAGTATATTTATTCACTCATGAAGTTTGTTGTAAATATTCCACTGCTTTTCATAAGGAAAAGTGATGTACATAGTTGCAATACCATAAGTAAAACTGACATTCATTACTCCTCAGTAAGGTTGTCTTTAGCACAAAAACGAATGCACAGTGTAGCAGCTAAAATTTGTGATCATGTACCCAGTGGTATAAAATGTCTGACAGGAAATTAAAATTTGGTAACAAAAGCTGAAATAGTTTCTTCTTGGCAACTCCTCCTATTCTGCTGAAGAATTTCTATTATTGTATTGTGTAAAAGGTGGTGGGTCAGAACTCCTGACTCTCATTTTTTATTTTCTTTTACAAATTAATTTTGGATGTGAATGTAAAATGACTCATTCCACATAATTATGATGTATCGTGCAAAATGGTGGAGGGAACATGTAACTAATTAACTCAATAGATTTTCCTCAAGTGTTTAGGTATGTATTGTATAAAATTGTCTGAAAATCTAAATTTCAAGAAACTGTTCTTCCAATGCGTAAAGGCCTCACAGAAGACTATAAATGAAAGAGACTGTACAGTTCTCTCACCTTTATAACTTGTTATCTTGAAGAAGAGGATGACATGTTAAGTTGAATCATTATAGGAGATGAAACATGGGTGTTCAGTTTCGCCCCGAATCTAAGCAATAGTGAATGCAATGGCAGCACTCAACCTCTCCTCTCAAGGTCAAATCCAAACAAGTGCTGCCACAGTGCAAGATCATGGTAGCTGTGTTCTGTGACAGGCATGGTGTTTTGCTGCCAAGATGGACAATGACCAATGCAAAAGCCTACTGCACACCCTTGACCAAACTCAAACATGTGGTTCAGAACAGAAGATACAACATGCTGAGAAAGGCAATTTTGCTCCTTCATGATAATGCAAGGCCTCACACTCATGTCTAGATTTGGGAACTGATTGACTCTTTCCCTGACCTTGCTCCATTTGATTTCTACCTCCTTTGGTAGCTGAAATGTTGTCTTGGTGGGAAATTCCTCTTGATAGAGCAGGTGGGAAACTTCTTGAAGAGGGATTTCAAAACTTAGTGTGACAAGTGCCTAAATAAGCAGGACAACTATGTAGAAAAGTAAAGAAACTCATGTAAAGCCTAAAACTAAATGTGGTTTGAAAATAAAATGATAGGTTACTTTTATAAAAAAAATGGCTCTTACTCAAAAAATCCATCATATTAAGCCAATGTAATCACAAATATAATAATTCCTATTCAAAAGGAAGCAGGTGCTGACAGTTGTGAATATTATGAAAGTGTCATTTTAATAGGTCAGGGATACAAAGTATGGACACAAATTATTATGAGAAGGATGGAAAAGCTGGTAGAAACTAACCTTGTGGAAGATCAGTTTGAGTTCTAAATGTAGGAATATGGTATGCGGTACTAACCCTATCACTTCTCATACAATATAGATTAAACAACAGCAAACCTAAATGTATAGTAATTATAGACTTAGAGAAAGCATTCGACAGTGTTGACTGAAATGCCCTCTTTTAAATTCTGAAGGTAGCAGGGATGAAACATAGGGGGAAAATAGTTATTCACAATTTGTGCAGAAACCAGAAAGTCTTTACAATAGGCACAGGTCATGAAAAGGGAGCAGTAGTTAAGAAGTGAGTGAGACAAGGTTATAGCTTATCCCTGATGCCATCTGCACATTAAGCCAACAGCAAAGGAAACAAAGAAAAATTTGGAGAAGGAATTAAAATCCATGGAGAAGAAATAAAAAACGTTAAGATTTGCTGATGATATTGTAATTCTGTCAGATATAACAAAGGGCTTGAGCAAGTAGTTCATCGGAGTGGACAGTGTATTGAAAGGGATTTAAAATGAACATAAGCAAAAGCAAAACAAAGGTAATGGAATGTAGTCAAATGAAATCAAGTGATGCTGAGGAAATAAAATTATGAAATGAGACACAAAAAAAAGTAATAGATGAGTTTTGATACTTGAGTGGTAAGATAACTGATGATGGTGGAAGTAGAGAGGATATAAAATTTAGACTGGCAATGCCACAGTAAGTGTTTCACAAGGAGAGAAATTTTTTTAATGTCATATCTAAATTTAAGCATTAGTCTTTTCTGAAGGTATTTATTTGGAGTGTAGGGTTGTGCAGAAGTGCAATGTTGATGTAAGCAGTTCACACAAATAGAAAAAGAAGCTTTTCAAATGTAGTGTTACAGAAGAATCCTAAAGGTCAGATGGGTATATCTCGTAACTAATGAGGGTTACTGAATAGTATTGGGGAGAAGAAATTTGTGTCGCAATTAGACTAAATGAAGGCATTAGTCGATAAATCATCCTGAATGTCAAGGATACATTAATTTAGTACTGGAGGGAAGTGAGGGGATAAAAATTGTAGGAGGAGACCAAGAAATGAATACAGTAAGCAGGTTCAAAAGGATGTATGTCACAGTAGTTGTTGGGAGATGAAGAGGATTGCACGGACAGAATAGCATGGAGAGGTGAATCAAACCAGTTTTTGCACTGAAGACCACAACACAATCACAAATAACATTAATCATTGCAGTGATAATTTATTGTTAATGTAGTGTTTAAGTTTGTAAGAATTACTCTTGTTAAAGTGAAGCCCTGTGGTTGTACTGAAATTGCTGCTGTTCTGTAACTTTAACAGACCACCTGTAATCATTCATTCTTATTGACATATACGGGTTTATCACACTGAGAGAGGGAACTGACATGGGTGCGTAGTTGCAGGTGTGTGGCAGCTTGTGCCTTCACAAGGGGTCTCAGAAAGAAATGGGAGCTTGTAAATTTTGACACAAAAATGAATCAAAATCTATAAGCCATGCAGATATCTCACAGAACACAATACAAGGAAAGGAACTGAAATGCCTCAAACTGATGGAAAAACATTAGCAGCAAGCTATTGTGTAACTAATAAGGAGGAAAATGAAACTGCAATTTATCCTCAAACTAATGTAATATTTGAATCTCCAGACAGAAGTCCTTACTCTGTAGGATCTCTACTTTAAAGCCTGTGGAACTGAAATTACTGTAAATGATATATCAGTTATAGTTTTCACTTCACAGGGAAATTTTCTAAACCAGAAGGAACAACTTTAGAACCAAACAAAAATCAGGGATTTAATTGTCATGGGTGGTCATTCAACCTAACTGTAGCAATTAACTTTTCCATTAGAGTTACAGTTAACTGCGAGAGGGTAATTCACAATATATTCATTGACAGAGGCAGGAGCAACTGTATCATGGAAAGTCAAATCCTCAAAGGACTGTCAAATCATTCCTTTAAATCCTCTGAGCAAGTCAATAATGACATCTTAGAACCCTTCAACTTTTATCTTCAACAGATCGACCAGAGTCCTGTATACATGGAAAGGGATGTTAATGACAAAATTCAGCTGCTTTCTAATGAGTTTGTGTCATCGTTTTAAACTGTCTTTCCAAACAAAACTCATGAGAAACAATCCTTGGGCTACTAAAGGAAATGCTGGATTACAAGAGGATTAGAATTTCCTGCAGAACAAAAAGAAAGTTATATGAATCACTAAGAATAGTTGACGGTACCATAAAAAGGAGTGATATAGACTGTACTGTAATTCCGTAAAAGGAACCATTTAAAAATCCGAACTGTGTACATCTCTAACAATAAAGCAAACACCATCTGGCAAGTAACAAAAAGGGAGGGTGGGAAAAAATTAGAGTGCATGCCTAATATAAAAATATTTTACAGTGGAAATATAGTAAAAAACATTAAGGAAGTTACCAATATCTTCAGTAGTCATTTTTAACTGCTGCAGAGAATACTGACTCTAAAGGCTCATTGAGTGACCAATAACCTTCCTGCATAAATCTAGCAGTGATGAAGTCAGTCAGATGCATGTAAATCCCATCATACTTACGGCCATCAAGAAGACAATCAAAGAGATGCAAGTAAAAAATTATTCAGGGATAACTAATATTTTGACAAGGATACTAAGGTACTATCCTGGTTATAAAAGTGCAGTCATGTGACATATATAACAAATGGCTACATCAGTGTGTTGTCCCACTGCAATTAAAATATGTGTGAAACCACTTTTGAAGAAGGGTGAAAACAAGAAAGGAGGAGAAAACAGATGTAACAAAATACCACCTAGTATTCCCAGGGTCCTAGAGAAACTTGTTTTCATGAGAATTAAGATCATCTGATCAACCACAATAGTCTCAGTCAGTGTCACTTTGGTTTCTGGGAAGACTATCAGTAGATGATGTCATTTTCTCCGTCACCAGTCACGATCAACTTGGCACCAATTGGAATTCTACAAGACCTGTCCAAGGCTCTTGACTGCCAACCATGAATTTCTGCTAAATGAGACAGACTTCTGTGAGTTAAGTGGAAAAATGGGGACATAAGTCTTATCTAACAGATAAGAAGTAACTGACAGTAATGGAAGTCAGTGTCATCTAAGTTGGCCACAGTCAACCCTGGAGTGCCACAAGACTCTGTACTGGGCCCCTTGCTATTTCTTATATTTATAAATGACCACTTGCTCACTTCCACTACAGTGAGCAATTTCACCCTCTTTACAGACAACACTTCTCTGCTAGTGAGTGAAACAGCAGCTAAAAACATGGAAATTTCTTCTGACAGTTTATTTGATGATGTCCTCAACTGGTTTACCTGTAATGGACGCTTTCTGAATGTTAAAAAAGTCATTATGAACAATTTCACATTAGACAGAAAGAACAAGAGGACATAAATATAAAATTTGATGGACAACAAATACAGCAAATGGAATCTGCTAAGTTCTTGGATGTGCACATTGATAAGCAACTTAAATTGGCCATGCCATATCCTAGATCTAGAAAAAAGACTTCATTCTGCAACTTTCACCTTATGCATATTTGCATCACCTGCACATAAGGATACCATCACAGCTGCTTACTGTAGATACTTTCCATGCATTGTTTTACAGCATTATCTTTTGAGATAATCACCCTCTTGCATTATGAGTGGTGGTCATCTGAGACAATGCTGCAAGAATCTGTTCCGGAAACTGTAGGTTTTTGCAATGACATCTCAGTATAATCTCTCTCATGTATGTTTCATTAATAAACACCGTTCTATTTTCAAAACAATACTTTATATCATGGCCACAATAAGAGGTCAAAACAGGACTTACATAGTAACCAGATAAACTTCAACCTTGCACAGGAAGGAGTAAATTATTCAGGTGTGAAGGTTTTCAGTGCTCTATCTATGATATCAAAAGTCTTGCTCTTCAAACCCCTACATGCAAAAGCAATTGAAAGAATACGTGTTGCAAAACCCTTTTTTAGCATAAATGAGTGTGCATGAATGTAATTTTATTGTATAACTGAGATGTTCCTTTTGGTGCAAGTGTAAATCTAAATTAGGGTCTGATAGTGTATGCATAAATATTAATTCTGATCTCCAGTACTATGAACTTTATTTATTATCATGTGTTATGTGCAGCAGTAGGTGATTTGAGTACTATCAAGAATCTACCATATTGAACCCTACTGCATCCATTATTGCAAATTTTATAAAAATTGTGATTGTAGATATTGTAATAAAAACACTGACTTGGTCCATATCCCAGCAGTTCTAGTCCTATCGAAATCAGCAGATTTCACAATAATGAGAGTAAGCAAAAAAATTTCTTCTGTTGAAGTTTTGTTGGGGACTGCTCACAAGGGTATGAGGTGTATAGCAAATAAGTATGTATAGGAGGACTCTAAAGTCTTACCATGGTGGTGCAGAAATTAGTTGGATAGTAAAGCTACTCTGAGTATTATGTGAAGAATACAGGCTGAGTGTATCTCTCTCAAATGTCATAACGCTCTTTCTTACTGTTTCCTCCACAGCATCATGCCTTAATGCAGATATCCGTAAATGTCTATTCTTTCTAAAGCAGTTTCCTTCTTACTAGGTTTCCTTTGCTTCAATGTTTCTGATCTTACTGGCAGTTTAACTATTAAAATATTTGTTATGTCTTATATATCTTCCAAGTGTCTCATGTTAAACAATGCCAGGATAAAGCTTTGACAATGAAATAACAAACACTCAACTGACGTGGCAATAGTTCGAAACAACCAGTGTCACTGTGTGTGTGTGTGTGTGTGTGTGTGTGTGTGTGTGTGTGTGTGTGTTCTTTAACTATTATATGTACGAAGTCTGTTTAGAAAATTCTGGTACATTCGTAATTTTGTGCCAATGGTGTGTTGGAGCAAAATGCAGTTGACATCCCTGCACATGCTTGTGTTTAATGTGTAGCCACCAGAAGTTTCATTGTTGTATGTCTGTTAGTTACTGTGCAGTGCTGTATTGATTAGAACATTGTGTTGATCAGTTTGCGAATTTTGACATGGCAGAATTAGAGGAGCAACATGTCTGCATGAAATTCAAGAAAACCTTTACAGAGGAACACCAAATGATGCAGGAAGCCTAGGGTGATGGCTACTTAAGCCGTACTCAGTGTTATGATTGGCTCACAGGATTTAAAGAGGGCCAGACAGAAATGAAGATGACCCTCGTTCAGAAATATCTTCGACATCTACTGATGACACTCGTGTCAGGAACGTCAACGAAATTGTTCATGCAATTGTAGACTGGCTGTCCAAGAGATTTCAGAAGAACAAAACATTTCAGTTGGATCATGCCATGTAATACTGACAAAGAAACTTGGAATGCATCGTGTTGCCAGTTCGACCTATGGCTTGTGAGTCAAGACCAGGAAGAACATTGCCTCACAATCTGTGAAGAGCTTTTGGATTACACAGATGAGAATGAAATGTTCCTTAAGAGAATCATAGCTGGTGATGAGATGTGGATCTACGGCTATGATGTTGAGACCAACGTTTGATCTCCACAATGGGTTGGGAAAGATTCTCAAAGACCAAAAAACGCCCATCAGTCATATCGAATGCTGATAGCTTTCTTTGACTGAAGGATTAGTCCATCATGAATTTGTGCCACAGGTACAAACTGTTAGTTCATAGTACTGTAGGGATGGGTTGTGATGCCTGTGAGAAAATGTGAGAAGGAAATGGCCTGAAATATGGCGAGACAGTTGATGGCTCATGCATTATAGTAACACACTCGTACATTCATCCCTGTTGGTGCATGACTATTGCACAAAAAACGGAATCACCATGCTGCCTTACCCTCCATGCTGTCCAGACCTGGCCCCTGCAGACATTTTTGTATTTCCAAAGTTTAAAACCCCATTGAAAGGATTAAGATTTGTAACTATAGACAAGATAAAAGATAATGCATAGACGATGCTTAACATGATCCAGCAAGAGGTGTACCAAGCCTGCTTCCAGAAGCAGAGATGACCTTGGGAGTGGTGTATGAATTGCGGAGGTGATTATTTTGAAGGAGACCATACACAATAAGAAAAGGTAAGCGTAGAAAAATTTTGTGGACAAAATTCCATAATCTTTTTGAACAGGCCTCGTACATAGTCACCCTTCATCACTCATGTTTCCTTGCATTTCACCTTTCTCTCTCTCTCTCTCTCTCTCTCTCTCTCTCTCTCTCTCTCTCTCACACACACACACACACACACACACACACACACACACACACAAATGGAGGGGTGGGTGAGCATGGGGGGGTTGGGAGAAAGAAGAGAGAAACACCTGTGTTCTTATGAGACAGTGGTTTGAATTAAATGAGTGTTTGTCTTGGACAAAATGTGGAAGAAACAAGGGATAGATACAGCAAAGATAAGCAGAATAAAAGGAAAGGAACTCAGGGACTAAGTCAACTTACTTGGTGCAGCCAGAGGTGTTTGTGTACTTTGCTTTGACAGGTGTGCAGAGGAGGAGAGATAGATTAGGGAAATACAGGCAGTATTGCGGCAGAATGCTAAGGAAAAACTAGGTGTGTGGGAATAGAGGATACAAAGTGCATTCACACAAGACTCCACTGTGCCAACAACAGTCTTGTCGTTCGTGCACTATTTTATATTAATATAGAAGCCAGATGTTTTCCCATTTCTATTTTTATTCAGTAAGAAGAATATACAGTATAGAAGCAAAATGCCCATTCCACCATTAGTGTCCCATAGTGTACCCAACTGCAGTTAAGTATAAGGTTAATTACATGACAGACTTGTGGTTGTATTAAATCAGTCTCTGTCCAATATCCTCTGTAAGAGAAATTTTGGCCTTGAGAAAGTTTCTCCTTGACAAATCCTATTCTGTAGAATAATTTCTATTACTGTAATGTGTAAAAGGTGGTGGGAAGGAATTACTAACATCTGTATATCTTTATTTTATTTTTGTTAAAAAAGCCCTTAGTAATGTTCAAAATGTGAACATAAAATGACTTGTTCCACATCATTATGATCTGTTGTGCAAAACGATCCATGAATCATGTAACTAACTAACTCTATTTTAAGTACAGTATTCAGAGAAATATTTGCCCCACTTCTTACTTTCATTGAAGTAATTTCTTATATACTGTCAGTTTGGAAAAATCAGTATCAAGGGATTTATCACATTGCTTTTCTCCTTTACTCACTCCATTTTGTTTTCTGATTATTCATATCACAGTAAAACTATCTGCTGAACAGGAAGCCAAATTCAGACCCCTTTATTTTCAAATGTTTTCTTCCATTGGCATACACCCCAGACAATCTCATGGCTTCACACCGCCATTCCTGTCCCATTGTGTACCAAACTGCAGTAAGTATAAGGTTCCTTACATGGACAGACTTGTGGCTGTATGAAGCCAATCTCTGTCCAATATCCTCTGTAGTAGAAATTTTGACCCTGCAGGTTTTGTAAGAGAGGCTCACTAGTACTGGACTTTAAGAGGAATGGTAATGACAGGTTAATGTGAGTTGATAAGTGAAGTGTTTCAAAATTATGCAATAAGAATAATATGTAACATAGAACTGAAGTGTTCAGTTTTTTTAATGCAGCTTTAAAATGAGTTAATTGATTGATTAATCATGTGTCACTGGTCTCTTCAAGAAGAAAACCTCCAGAGATGTGGAATAAGCCAAGATATACATTAACAGAAGGCAACTAAATCAGAGAATCATAATTTGCATTCCATATTAACCATAAACTGTCACTGTACTGCTTAGTGCTATACATGTTTATCCCACCTAAATTTAATCGAGTAATTCATAAAGAAACCTGCAACTCTGAAGGAAAATAATAATAATAATAATAATAATAATAATAATAATAATAATGCTGTCTTCAGTTGCCCTACATAGTTGGTGTTATCTCCTATTGGTAGCTTAATATGTACTTGATTACACTGGTATTTTTCAAAGAAAATGGTTACCTGTATATTTGAATACTGTGTACAGCACATTACCACTTGTCATGCAGTTTTGCAATGGATGGTAGTCCTTGCTACATAGCTAATAGAATTTTCCCATCCTTTAATATTAGTAGAAAAAATGGCAGTTGGTGTATGTTTTCAGTTTTCTTTTGAAAGAGTTGAAATTCCCTATTCATTGCTTTATGTTGGATGGGAGCATGTTGAAAGCATAGGCATGAGAGTGCATAACTCCACTCTGAACCCAAAACAAGAAGGCAAAGCGTATGAATGAAGAAAATCACCGTACATATTCGCTTTCTTACATTTTTATTGTACAGTTTCATTATTAACTATGTAATTAAAAGTTTAAGTAACAGATTTACTTTTATTAGTTTAATAAGCATATTTTATAAAGGAATTTAAAGTTTGTTTTTAAAATGTTCTGTGCCAACATCCAAGCAAAGTTGTGCACGTCGAAGCATGTTAAGGAAAACACTTTTCACTACTGTTTGAGGAATATTCAAAATTTCTTCACATATGTTGGTTTTTAATGTGTCAAGTGTTCTGGGATTGTTGCGGTAGATTCTAGCCTTTAGAAATCACCAGAAGTAAAAAAGTCACATGGTGACAAGTCGGGAGAGCAGGGTGGCCACAAAGCCTTACTAATGGTCCTCTCTTCTGTAAAATCAATGTGTATGAGATAAGGACAAATCCGATGACTGAGAAGTAGCCCCATCTTGCTGGAAATATGCACAACATTTTTGTTTGGAGTTAACAGAGCCAAAAATTCATTGTAGAGCTGCAAGTAAACGTGTATTGACAGTTTCGTTGAAGAACAACAGCTTTTATTACCAGATACAGCACACCATACACCAATTTTTAAATCGTATAACAGCTTTTGCAGTATTCCATGGGAATTATCTGTATCCCAGTGTCTTGTATTTTGTGAATTAATGTAACCCAACAGATGAAAGCAAACTTCATCCGTCGAACAAAGGAGGACCGGATCAAGATGTCCCCAGCACATTCTCCAGCAACCAATTACAGTAATGTGTATGCTTACACTTGTCCGCTTCTTTTATTTGCTGAACAACACTCACATGGTAATGTTTCATTTTTAAGCCATGAAGGATGCGTTGATATGACCTGCGAGATATTCCACGTTTCTGTGATAATCGTCGTATTGATTTGTAGGGACTTCTTTCAACATGTTCCATCACGTTTGCCACAACTTCAGGTGTACGCACAGTCGGTGCCTTATTACTCTTTAAATTAACAACACGCCTGTCGAACACCACTTTCTCACTAAATCCTGAATTATTGATTTTGCAGGAATATTACTATCTGGAAAATTTTCATGAAAAGCGTCACAAACAACTTTAATGGATTCAGACTGCACATATTCTTCAACAATGAACACACATTCTTCAATGGAGTAAGGAATGACAATGAAGTACATGGTTTATAATGACTACTTTCCATATGAACTACTCTCATGCTACTGCTGTTGGAAGGTGGCAAAGAAACTGACAAGCTAGTAACGCTACTGACATGCGTTCGCATTCTGGTTTGGGCTGGTTTTGTGTGTGCCACTCTGTATTTGCACCAAAGCAAGAGATGCTCCTAAAGGCAGAATGGGCTGAACTGAGCTTCTTGATTAGTTTATCAGTGTGGTGACTCCATCTTAACATGCTCTCCAAGTGGACCACAGCAAACTTTACACAAGCTGTTTTATTCGGTGGATGATAATTTATGTTTACTTATAGTGATGTCATTTCTCTTTGTTTGAAATCGTATAATATGAGTCTCACCACATATAAGTGGCTCTGATCAACAACAGACACATTGGAAAGATGATGGTTAGATACTATAAGCTGTCAGACAGATTCCTCTTTCAGATGTAGACCCCTACTGCCCCCCCCCCACCCGCCCCCCCCCCCCAACACACACACACACACACACACACACACACACACACACACACACACACACACACACACACACACACACACAGAGCCACAGTCATCTCCAGACACTGAAGTCTGACTTATGATTAATTATTTTCATTATGGTGGATTTTAAGGCCTACTTTCAGACTTATCCTTTTATATTCCTCTATACCTTATTGATGTTTATCTGTGCTAAATACACACAGTAAAATACCATCAGCAACACTAACAAGGTTAAGATGTATTTCATTTACGTGTCTTCCTTCTTCATTTTTGCCGCTTAGGAATCTGATTGCTTTCTCTAGAATTACTAAGCACAGTTTTACACAAAGTGAGGGAAAGGCAACCACTCACCTGTAGTGGATCAGTGCATGAAGCACAGTAACACACAACAGAAAACAGCATTTACTGTATCTTTCAAGCACTGGAACTTTTTTCAGCAATAGTACACACATTCAGACACACAACCACAGAGGCACCCACATGCACACTCCTGTGGCTTTGCAAAGACTGATTATTGATACTCAATTATTGAAAGCAATTGCCTGAGCTGATGGAGGCGGGGAGGGCTAGGGAAGGATGCAAGGAGGGAGTAGTGGGGGAGAGGCAGGTCTTTGGACAAATGACTGCAGTGACACAACAATATAAAATAGGTACAGAGGTTCCAACAAGAGATGTAGAAAGAGGGAGAGAAAGGGAAATTGAAGAGGGGGGGGGGGGGGGAAAGGGATTGGGGGCGGGAGGGGGGAGAGGTGAAGATGAAGAGGGTGAGAAAGATAGATAGATAGACAGATAGATAGATAGATAGAGAGAGAGAGAGAGAGAGAGAGAGAGAGATGGGAGGAAGGAAGAGGAAGAGTGTTCGGAGAAGGCATTTATAATCTAGATATGAGGAAGGAATGGTGTTGACAGAAGAGAGAATGGAAAAGGTAGGGTGTGGCAGTAAAGACAGGTTACTGGAGTTTTAAGCCAGGGCGATTGTGTGTGGCGGAGAGATAATTCCCATCCGCATGGTTCATAGAAACTTGTACTGGAAGGAGTAGTGAAGTAGCTGTTGAAGTCATTTGTGTAGTAGTGTGTAGCAACATGCTTGGCACCTGGATGGTCAAGTTTGCAGTTTCCCACAATTTGGCAGTGGCCCTTCATGCGAGCAGACAGATGGTTACAAGCAATGCATACACAGAATGCTGTATAGTAAATGCAGCTTAACTGACATGTAACATGGCTGCTTTTTCATGTGGCCCTACCATATATTTCATCAGAAATGTCTGTGATTGGGCTGTGGTAGGAGGTGGATGTGTGGGACTGGTCTTACACCAAGGTCAGTCGCAAGAGAATGACCCACGGGGTGCAGGGTTGGGAGCAGGATTGGGGCAGGGATGGACAAGGATATTCTGTAGGCTGAATAGGTGGCACAACACTACCTTGGATGATGGTAGAGCTTTTCATGGCCACGGTGATGATGGGTGATCAGAGGAGTGCCAATCAGTGACTGGTTAACAGGTTTTCTGGTGTCAGGTGAGGAGATGGCACGGAAGACTTGTTTATGGAAGAGCTGGATAGGATATTGTCCATCAGTAAATGTTATGGTAAGGTTATTGGTACATTTCGACAACTCTTGCTTTCCACTGCAGATAAGATATCCATGGATGGCGAGGGTATAAGGGAGAGACAGCTGTCAAAGTGGAAGTACTGTTGGCAGTTTGTATGCTTGATATGGACAGAGGTATTTATGGGGCCATCTGAGAGGTGGAGATCGACATCTAGGAAAGTGCTTGATGAGTTGAGAAGGAACAGATGAAGTATATTTGGAAATAGGTCTTGAGGCTGTGGAGGAAAGAGCAAAGTTTATTCTTGCCCTTAAGCCAGGTAATAAAAATATTATCACTGAATCTGAATCACGCAAGGTGTTGAATGGATAGGTAGGATTCCTCTAGATAGCACATAAATAAGTTGGCATAGAATGGTGCCATTAGAGTACCCATGGCAGTACCACAGATTTGTTTGTAGATTTGACCCTCAAAAGTGACATAATTGTGGGTCTGGGTGTGATTGGCTTGGAGGATAAGAAAAGAGGGGGTGGATTTGGTATCAGGAGGAAGTTGGGAGAGGAGTGTTCCATGGCTGCAAGGCCATGGGTGTAAGGGATGTTAGTGTATACGGACATCACAGCCACAGTGATCAACAAGGAGTCTGGTGGTAAAGGAGCAGGGTCTGTGGAGAGGTGATGAAGGAAGTGAGCAGTGTCTTGAATATAGGGTGGGAGGTTATGGAATAGTTTGGAGGTTCTGGTCAACAAAGGCAGAGGTTCGTTCTGTGGCCCAACTGCACCCAGCTACAATGGTACAATCAGCAGGGAGACCCTGTGGGATAGGATTTGTGGAGTTTGAGCAGTAGGTAAAAGGTAGGAGTGCAGGGGATTGCTGATCTGAGGAGGGAGACGAATTCAAGTTCATGTTTTGGGATGGACCTATGACGTTTAAAAGCTGCTTGAGGTAATATCGTATTCCTGGGATGGGATCATGGTTGTAAGGGTTGTATGCAGAGGTGGTGGAAAGTTGGCGGAGACCCTCAGCCACATAGTCACTGTGATTCATGATCACAGTGGTGGGTCCTTTGTCTGCAGGAAGGATGATAAGGATTGGATTGGTTTACAGGTTACGGATAGCAGTGTGTTCCATAGGAGTGATTTTGGACTCACCAGGGAGGGATTTAGGGAAAGGAAGGTGAGGCCAGGTTAGAAGTGAGGAATTCATGACGTAACCAGGGGATGACTGGGTGGAAGAGGAGGAGGATCGCAGTTGGAGGGAAATAGAAACTGTTGTAAACAAGGTTCTGTATTGGGTTTAGATCGGCTGTTGTCAGTGGGAGGAGTGGGGTGGGAGGATGGGGGTAGAAATGTTTCCATTGTAAAGAGTGAACAAACGCAAGAAGGTCTTTTGCAAACTGAGAATGGTTGAAATTAGTCTTAGGGTAAAGGTAAGACCTTTAGAAACAACTGAGACTTCTGCAGAGATCAGAGTTTTGGCAGAAACATTGACATCAGTCTTATGGACTGGATGCTCAGTAGTCGTACGTTTCATGAAGGGAAAAGGATGTATCTGGGTACCTGCAATGCAGAGTAAGTCAGTATAGTGTAGTCAGGGAGCTATGAGGGATTTATGGGAAGGGTATGGGGGTTGGGCTTGGATGAGAGTGGTGAACTTTTTCATGGCCTGTGCGGGTATAAGAAAGGAATTGCTGGGACAGCTTCCTCAGATGCTGCTGGAAATGCTGTTCCAACTGTTGCAGGACAGGAGCTTCTGTCAAGTTTCTCTGAGCTGCATAGATGGAAATTCTCTCTCCAACATGTCCTTTACTCTCACAATCCCCCTGGCCTAATCCTTCCCTAAAATGTTCCCATTGCCTCCCTCACCTTGCCTTTTCCCTTCTCTATCCTGTCCATACCATTCCTCCCTCCAGATCATGCATTGTCTTCTCCCACCAATCTTTCCTTCCCCTGTTTCCACCCACCACACATTCTCTCTCTCTCTCTCTCTCTCTCTCTCTCTCTCTCTCTCTCTCTCTCTCTCATATCCACAGCTGGTGGTCTAGTGGCTAGCACTGCTGCCTCTGGATCACAGGGTCCCGGGTTTGATTCCTGGCCGAGTTGGGCATTTTCTCTGCCTGGAGACTGGGTGTTTGTGTTGTCCTCATCATATCATCATCATCATCATCATCATTTGTGACAGTGAGTAGATTGGACTGTGTACAAAATTGGACAGTGAAAAAATTGGTACTTTGTTCAGGCACTGATGACCATGTAGCTGAGTGCCCCACAAACCAATCATCATCATCTCTCTCTCCCTCTCTCCACCCCTCTGCCTTTCTCCCCCCTCTGCTATTCTCCCCCTCTGCCTTTCTCCCCCCCCTGCCTTTCTCCCCTCCTCTGCCTTTCTCCCCCCTCTGCCTTTCTCCCCCCTCTGCCTTTCTCCCCTCTCTCCCCCTCTCCTCCCTTTCCCTCGTTCCCCTGCCCCTTCCCCCCAACCTTTCCAACTCATCTCCCTTCTTTCTCCCCTCCCTCTCACCATCTTCATCTTCACCTTTCTCTCCTTCCTCCTCCCTTCCCTTTCTCCCCCTCAGTTCCCACCTTGCTGTCTACCTACATCTCTTGTCAAACCGTCTGTATTTTTTTTTGTATCGTTGTGTGGCCACAAAGTCATTTGTCCACACACCTCTCTGTTCCCCACTATGCCCTCCATCAGTTCAGGCAACTGCTTTCAGTAATTGAGTATCAATAGTTAGGCTTGCCATGGCCACAGGAGTGTGCATTTGAATGTCTGTGTGCTTGTGAGTGTGAATACCGTATTTACTCGAATCTAAGCCGCACTCGAATCTAAGCCGCACCTGAAAAATGAGACTCGAAATCAAGGAAAAAAAATTTTCCCGAATCTAAGCCACACCTGAAATTTGAGACTCGAAATTCAAGGGGAGAGAAAAGTTTTAGGTCGCACCTCCAAATCGAAACAAAGTTCGTCTAATTGTAATATGAGACACAATTTAGGTCGAATGAATGACGATACAGCTGCAGTAGTTTGGTTCGAGTCGTAAGCGTAGCAGTTACGGTTTACCAGGTAGCCATTGCTACGCGTCAGGCGCTACGTCCGTATTTATACGGATATCCTTCCTTTTTCACGTGCTTCGTCTGGTTTGAATTGATTGCTTATTTTCCTTTGATCTGATAAGCGCCGTTTTCTTTGTTATAGGTGTTTACGTCACTCTAAGCTGAAAATGCATTACTGTACTGTGTCATGCATTGTTTGTCGCATTCTGATAGTGCGTGTTTAAGGCCTGTCGCCGCTCGCGGCATGGCTTGCTTTTGTGCGCGCTACCGCCGCTTACAAATAAAAAATAGAGAGGAATCGTCTCATTAGCGAAACATTTGTTGTTACTTACACTACTGCTTTCTTTGATAATGATCAACAAGAACAAAATAATAGACTGCGTATGATAGATGATGTTCTGAACGAAATTTTAGCGATAATTTTTCTCAGTTTGAAAATCTTTGCAGGTGCCTCTTTAGTTCATTACATTCTGCACAGAAATTAGAGTCATCTTAGATTTAAAAATCTGCACAGAAATTAGAGTCATCTTAGATTTAAAAATCTAGTCAGTTGCCGTGCTTCATTTCTGACTGTATCACTATTAGGCATAAGAATAATACGAATATAAACATGACATGATATGTATGTTCTTCCGCGTTTGCTGTTGTCTCACTCTAGTTTCATAGTTTATTAGGCAGACAGGATTTAAATGAGATAGTAGCAAACATGAAACAATACATGGCAAAATGTTTATATTCGTATTAATCTTATGGCGAAGAGAATACTGCATGTGATTCACAATTCATAAAAGTTCCTATTAGAAAACCATCTCTTCTCACAGGTAGGAAAAAATTCAGAACGTAGAGTTGGCCATATTGACAAACATCCCAAACAGTCTTGCCAGTCGGATTTTCGTAGTACATTGAAATGCTGCTACATTCGAAGATCAACAATACAGAATTTGTATTTACTTCGTTGGATAATGTACCAAAATGCAGTGGTGGAAATTCTGGGTGGAGGAAAAAGGATCGTATTCCACCTTTTTTTTTTTAATTTATTTACTGACGCAGAGATTTTGGTGCCAGTATTTATCTTCGTGCCTACAAAGCATGCCTGTGTAGCGCTACAAATATTTGACGGCAGAAGTTAGTTGTGGCGGCACCCACCAACATTTTTCAGAACTCCCGCTTGCTTTGCCCTCGATTCTAAGCTGCAGGCGGTTTTTTGGATTACAAAAACCGGAAAAAAAGTGCGGCTTAGATTCGAGTAAATACGGTATGTGTACTATTGCTAGAAAAAGAGGTGGTGCTCGAAAACTACTGTGAACACTGTTTTCTGTTGTGTGTGACTGTGCTTCATGCATTAATTCACTATAGACAACAGGTTGCCTTTCCCTTATCTTACAATTTTAAAGAATGAGATATTTTACTTTAAGTGTAAATAATTTATGCAAGTGTAGAAGTTATATGCATGCCTATTACTTATAATGTGAGTAAGTGGTTATAGACTGCACTGATTTTATCCCTGACTTATTTTATAGGAGGTTTGTATGGAACTTCTTTCGACTTGAGAATGAGCATTTGAACAACTGTGGTAAATTCAGAGCTGTGAGGGATATATCAGTTGCACCTATGGATTCATCAGATCAGACACAAATAATCAAAATGATGGATGAAGAAAATGGTGTTTTAAATCGGCGCAAGAAGAAATTGGATGCTAGTAAGAAAAGAGAAGACCACCGCCTCCTTTTGGAAGGAGAATCAACAGATGATCCAGATAGCTGAGTTTTCCTGCCAAAAGTTCTCTCTTTACTACACCATACTTTGCTTCTCATATGAAGCATCTGGCTACTGCTAGAAAGAGTAAACTTGGGTAATTCAGTATGGCAGTGATAGATGTTGTTGATCTCACTTTATTAATAAGCCACAGACAACTCTTGGATACATTTTATAGTACCTAAAGTAAGTTGAAGGTGGTCAATGCTGTACTTTTGTGTAGATATTATAAAAGATCATTGTCAGTGGTGCAGTATAGCATCAGACTTGGTTCAGGAGACCAACTTGTTGCAGGTTCTGGAATGAAAGGAAGAAAGAGAAGCTATATTTATTGTTACATAGATTTTTGTATGCTCCATTGTCTGTGATGATAAACTGAACATTTAAGTCAGTACAAATTAAGTTACTATCCTTACTTTAGAAACTTTTGTGGGTATGTGCAAAATTTTATTGAGTATTACATAAACAGTTTTGTACTGTATCACTTAATCTCACAGTATTATATATTGATCTACAGACAGTGATTTTTAATATTTTTTTCAGATTTTGCATACTTTTTGTTACGCCCAACAGCAAATAGTCTAGTACAAATAATAAGACTAATTCCAGGGTAAACACTACACAAATTTCTAGTATCTTGTCTATTTGAATGCATGTTGCACTAAAGGTATTTGTGTATAATCATTTTCAGTCATGCTTTGTACCTAGCCTATAGGTTATTCGAGACATATTTGGATCAATAATTTTCATTAAAAAAAATGACAACAAAATAATGCATCTATGTGCTGTAAAGTTTTATGGATGTTGATTCTAGATCATTATGGAATCTCAGTAGTGTGTGTGTGGGGGTGGGGGGGGGGGGGGTGGGCAAAGAGGAAAGGGGAGGAGTGAGATAAATACAGAAACAATTTGATCCAAATCTGTGCAGTTTTATATACTGAAAAGACGTGTAAATTTGATGGCTAGTGAAACTCTCTCCACATGCCAGTCATTCAAAATGGCAATAATCTGACTACTTCTATTGAAGTAACGTATATATGTATTTTCTTTTTGAGATAGTGCTCGACCATTATGATGTTGAATGGTATGTAAATGTCAGAAGAAAATTTTTAGAATCTGATTTAAACAGTATTTTGTTTCGTGTTAGTTAATTTTTTGTCAAATAGTGTACTTAAAACAGTGAAAACCTTTTTTTAGCATGTGTTTTAGTAGAGATGAATCAGTATTAAATTGTAGAAGTATGAAGTATACTTAGATTTTTTTCTGTCTAATTCTTTTCTTTTATTGAAACATATGTTAACATGCTTTGCCTTTCCTCCGTTTAAATGTGGGAAGCCATTTATTAATTAGTAATTACCTCACAAATGTCAGGCATTTTAACTTTTAATTGTCATGATCATTCTTTTACAATGTTGGTGCACAGTCAGCATATAGAATCATTGCTAGTTGCTGTCAGCTCCAATCTGATGAGAAGTCTGTCAAGATAAACATATATTGCTATAGAGAACACATTTAACTAGAACTTTCCTTTCATGCATTTCACTTTGTACTGAACGTAGAATTGTTGCCACTATTTGTTTGAAGAGTTTTCGTGTTGTGGCATACTGCAGTGGATGAAGTGATTGCTGTTTCTCTGAGTGTACTATGTTAGTTATTCTTCTGTGCCAATATACTAACTTTGGGGCATTATGAGTGTACTGTGCTCTAATTGTAATTTATAAACTGTTGTTTTTATGGAATTGAGTTCAGTTTCTGTCTTCCTGTTGTGGGTTTTCCATAGTCTGGGTAAACCAACTTACTATACAAAGCAATTTTCTTGTGATGCAAACATCAACTTTTATTTCATTGACACATGGTCATGACAGTTGCTTTGTGCCTAAAACACCTTTATATTGTCAAGGTGTTAAATAATAACTAAAGTAAAATTACACCATTATGTATGCTAAATTTATTAGTTCTTAGTCAAACCAGAGCCCATAACAAGAATGAAGATGTTAACATAAGTTTTTACTTGTCAAACGTATAAATGTAAGGAGGTAAGAAACACGCTAACAGAAAGAAGTGACAAGAAGATAGGTTGGAAATAAGGCTGTAAACTTCAGGTAAAAGTAAAATGTACATGAAATAGCTGGTGGAAATCTCTGAAATTGGTTAGGGATTGACATATTTATATGACTGACTGTATAATAGCAGCTAACACTGTATTGGTGTTAAGCAGCCTCTTCTGCCATGAAATATTTTTATGTTTTTGCCACAGATGATTTATTTTTGTATATTGTAACTGAAAACAGTCCTTTTGTCATGAAATGCAAAATGCAGAACTATATCTGGCCATATGCTTGGATATGATGCTGTTTGCCTCACAGAGGGGGCAGGGCAAGGTTCTTGATACTTACATGGTGAACAGAATGAGTTTTGCTTAGAGTGTGGAGTGAAAAAGTTGCACCTTTTTCCTTCTGCAGAAGCAATGATTGTAAAAAAAAATTATTGTACTTGGAATATTTGAAGGATTTGTTTTAAAATGCATCATACCATATTTTTCAGAATCCGTATCTTTTCAATAATAAAGCACATTGCATTGAGAAGATAACAAAGGCTACATTTGGTTTCTATAAGCAATATTGTGTACCAAAATAATTTAGCACAAAGAAAAATATTTCAT